>NC_057802.1:238582998-238666816 GCF_018294505.1 Triticum aestivum | reverse complement strand
TCTCTAGGTTTGTATCTCTCTCACACAACCCACGTAGATGGTGTACGTATACAAGAAGAGAATAGGTGCACCGTGCACGTACTCACGCTTCGTGCCCAGCCACACCCGCGCGGGTACACGGTGGAGCTCATTTCTTTACGAAATGGCAGCCCACGTGCTAATTTGAACACCTTTAGTGGTTGTTTACCTAGGGAGGTCGTGTACCACGCATGCATGAAAGAAAGTTCGACTTGACGCGTTGCCGCATTATTTTTAAATAAAGTTATAGCGCTCAATGGCACATACACAGAATATAAAACGATTTTTATGGAGAAAAAGGTAGGCCGCTCCACTATATACAATGGAGCCTGCCTGCCTGGTTTGTCGCTCTTCAGAATATCTCACACAAGGCTGCGGTGGCCTCTCTCTCTCAGCGTTGGTCACTGATCCGGCTGCATCCCGTCCGCCGGGTGAAAGGGAGGAAGTGCATCGTTTCTCCGTTCGACGACGCCAAGGCAGCACGTCCCGATCTGCGGTACACGCCGTTCTCTCTGACCAAGCTCCGGCGCGGCAGGGTCTACGCCACCTGCTCGCTGCCGCAGTATGGGCAGATTCCACCCGCCGTCACTCACCTAGTTACATCCCGACGACCTCCAGGTATCCCCTCCGGCCTTGCTCCACTGCCCGTCTTCCCACGTCGCTGCATGTGGATCTTCCATAGTTCTTTGCCCAAAACGTAGCTCGTCCGGCGTACTTTCCATATTGCAATCTCGTCCTCACACTGTTTTAGACAAACACAACCGTGTTGTTATCTTCCCTTAGGACAAGGAATATGCTTCTTTTTTGTCGTCGCATGTGTCATCAACTGTTATTGGCCAGTAATTGTTTCCTTTCTACCTCTTTTTTGCAAACAGGGCTATCCATTTCACCTCGTTGCTATTGCGACCTTTCGGTGAACTGCACAAATCACTTTTTTCTTAAGAGTGTTTTCTGCAGTTGTACTAAAATGTCACACGGGCAACGTCTCTACATTTCAGTGCGACTGCACAAAGGGAGATTGGTTTTTGTCTATCCTCCTCATCCAACTCCGAGCCTAATCTTCTCCAACTAGTTAGTCTTAAGAGAGACTGCAAAGGTGACCGGCTTCTATTTGTGTGTTTATTGTTTCATCAGCAGTCCTCTATTATCGTAATCACACTTAATATCTTTGGAACAGGGACGCTCAGCTCTATTTTAGTGGAACTGCACAAAATGATCGGAATGTTGCATGCTCCAGACAGCTATTTTTTCCCAACATGCCTTGTTGATTTAGACAGAGCTGGGGGGACGTTGCTGCCAATGAAAGCATGGATCAATTTTAATTTAACACCTTCTCACAACTCTGTCTTCAGTTGTGATGTAAATATTAGCTCTGATCTGCTAATAATTGACATGCATTAGCAAGGAAGTTAGTTTTTTATTGTTTCCGAAAGAGCATCGATGACAAGACACACGAAACAAAAGCTGAAAGCTCACACCATTGTACAATTTCATGTCGCTGGAAAATTATTTCTATAGTACGTCAATTATGTAAACAACTGCTAGAAGCTTGATAGCATTGCCACAAGCCTCTTCAGCATCCGGGTCCATGTGCCATGCACAAAATTATACTCCTTCATTCCTAAATATTTGTCTTTTTACAAATTTCAAATGGGCATATTTTAGAGTGTAGATTCACTCATTTTGCTTCGTATGTGTACTCCCTCCGTTCCTAAATACTCTATTCGTCTTTCTAGAGATTTCAACAAGTGACTACATATGGAGCAAAATGAGTGAATCTACACTCTAAAATATGTCTATATACATCCGTATGTACTAGTCCATTTGAATTTCTAAAAAGACAAATATTTGAGTAGTCACTCGTTGAAATCTCTAGAAAGACAAATACTCCGGAGTATATTTAAGAACCGAGGGGGTAGTGCACAACCGCATGGGAGACTCAGCCCGGTCTTTGCGCCGCATTAATAGTGAGTAATGAGCAGTCAAATCATAATCCCCACCTTTCCCACTGTAAGTTGCTCGGAAGAAGCAGCCATCAATACGCTCTTCTTTGAATCCGCTCATACTACTCCATCCGTCACTTTTTATAGAGCGCGCTTCAGAAAAAAGAAAAAAATCTGTGGGACCAAGGCGACTAGCGATCGGCCTAAAAAATAGCATTGGTAGTTATAGCACGGCGTCTATTACTAGAGGGAATAATGCGTACACACATGCATGCAGTGCTTCCACCCCGGGTACACACATGCATGCACTTACTCCACTCCGTAGTAGTACATCGAGAGAAAATTGTGGACTTGATTGCGGTTACCAGGCCCTAATTAATTGAGCATTAAACCAAACACGTCTAAAGTCTCTCTGGTGGTGGAAATGCATTGAGAGAAATGCATCATAATGAAGCGCGCCCTGTAAACTGTGACGGAGGGAGGAGTAGTATGAAGGTGCAAAACCAAGTACGCGTATGGCTAGTCGGTCAACGCACCTCCTCTTGGCATATCACTGACATGTGGGACAGGAGTGTGAGCAAACCGATCTCAATTGAAGGCAAAGAGCCAACCCGCCGTTCCTTGAGAGAAACGAGGAGCGAGAACACACAGACGGGCTCGCACGGAGGCCAAGATATATTCAAGCATGGTTGGTTGATCGATATCATCATTACATGTTGGGCTGCCGTTTTCCGCCCTTCTCCGGAATAAATGTGTACTCTATCAGAGATTTAAAAAAAATAAGAGTACGAACGCTCCACCATGCGGTTCTAGTAGTAGTACTACCTGTACTACTAAACCTTGCGCTTGGATCTTTGCCTCTTCGTGAAGTCGAACAATGATGGTACTCCGCATCTTGGGTACTACAGTGTATGCCTCTCACAATCTGACACCGAATGGACTGATGCATGTCCACCGAGGGTAGGTTGCTTTAGTCAAAAGGCGTAAGCAAGGTTCACCTTGTCCTGCAAGCTTCTCCTCGTTCTGCGAGTTGACGGGACACACCAAAAAGTAGTGCTAGTCCATACTCCCTCCTTTCGGTTAATATGGCTTAATCTTTTTTGCGGGTAAATGAGAGAGCTTTATTCATATATAAGCATTCTTAGGACGATCAGCCAAGACACTGGTCACTAGGAAGCGAGGTACCCCGCAAAAAAAGAAGTAGGAAGCGAGGTGTTTCATCAAGCCAGCTCTCGGCCAGATTCAAAGTGCAGCAAGCACGGTTCGCACGAAGATGCGCCGCAAGGTTTGCTGACCTGTTTACATGCTAAATAACAAAAAAAGAGGAAATATTACCGAGCGCTCCTATTTGTAACAGGATATGAGCCAGAATTAAGCGAGAATTGTGGCGAGTGTTCCATGCAATCAACTTCCATTATCACATGCGAGAACCCTCGAAGAGAACCAAATGTGTTGAAGATTGCTTTATCACATTTTAAAATTATAATAAGAGTGCAGACGCTCCTCCATCCGGTTCCTAGTACTATTATAGTACATACCTCTATAGACTACTCCCTCCTTTCCGGTTTATAGGGCTTATCTCAAAATTTTAGTTTTTCCATTTTATAAGGCTCAATTTGGTTGTTTTCCATCACATGTTCAGATTCCAAGGTGCATTAAATCATTGCATGCAAGTATTAAGAGAAAATTGACCAAGGCATGTACTTTATGCATGCATGCATTGCAATTAATGCATTGATAAACATAATTTTTTGAGGAAAACAAGAGCATTAATTAGGTGCTTTTGCAAAACTACAAAAAGTATTCCACCACTCGCAATCTACCTTGATTGGTGAGATTTTTGAATTGAGCACTATAAACCGGAAAGGAGGGAGTATAGTAGTAGTTCTAGTACTACTAGTAAACTTTGTGCTTGGCTATTCGCCTATTCGGGAAGTCGAACAATAATAGTACTAGTAGTATAATGTATGCACGTCCACCGCCTGAGCGAGGGAGAGCTTGCATTAGTCAAAAGTTTCTCCTTGTCCTGCGAGCCACCGCGTGCAAGCTTCTCCCGTCCTGCAACCTTCTCCTCATTCGGCAATTTGACGGGACACAGCAAAGTAATGCTAGTCCATACTGCCTCCTCTCCGGTTAATATGGCTTAATTTCAAACGAGATAAATACACTGCCTGTCAATGTATATTTGTAAAAATACGGTTATTGGACTTCATAATACGCTCATTGCGCTCAATATATATATTTTCCGGTGTTTATACGGTCACTAGCTCACCCTGACTGAGTATGTGTGTGCATGCACGTGTAGGTTGAGCACTTGAGCGTGACCGTGTGTGTTCCATCGTGTGCTCGGACATGCATGCATTAGGGCGTCGCGCGCGTTTTTGCGTCCATGTGTACGTGTGACTGTTGCATACACGTAGGGGGTGTACGTGTAGGGGCCACTAAGGAGCAGTCAAATCACACAGTAAGTTAGTCGGAAGAAGCAATCATCATTTCACTCTTCAATGACACGTACGCAATATAAAATGGTTGATATGGAGAGAAAAAGAAAACCACTATATATACACTAGCAGGAGCCTAAGCTACAAGCCTGCTTGCTTAGGTTGCTCTCTTCACAAGCATAGAACGACGGGCCTGATCCCGCAGCTGGGGGAAGGGAACAATGTTCTGCATAGACGCGGTCGACATCGGCGAGGGAGAAAACCCACAGTCGGCGCGTCCCAATCGGGGGTCACCGCGGTATGGGCCGATGCCGCGTCCCAACCGCTCTTCTAGCTACAGCCCGACGTCCCAGGTAGTCCATCTTCCTTTTGGAGCCGGCTTGCTCCACTGCCGTAGCTCCATCTCCATGTCGATCTTTCTCTACTTCTACCGGCTTCTACTTGTGATGAGTTTATGTCTCATGAACTAGTGCCAGTACTATTATTCTAATCACACTTCTTCAATATCTTTGCCATCAGGGATGCTCAAGTCGATTTTAGTGGAACTGCACAAAAGCATCGTATGATCCAAGGGTGCCAGCCGTCTTTCCTTCGACAGGTTCTACCTGGCCAGGAAATTAAATCCTGTTTAGGGTTTAGGGTTTAAGTCATAGTGACCCCATCAGTAGTTTTTCTTTCGTACACGCTCTCACAACTTTTGTCTTTAGTTGTGAAGTAAATATTGGCTATGATCTGTGAGTCATTAAGATGCATCAACATGCGTGTTAGTTTTCCTTTGTATTTGATGGAATGTTGTAACGGGGCAACCTTGGAATAGGAATGAAAATGGAATGGAAAGTTTCTGCTTTTCCGGAGAAAAAATGGAAACGGAGAGAAACCAACGTTTCGTTTTGTTGGATCGCGCCATCGAGCAAAACCAACATTTAAATCACGTCTGTCGTGTTCGTGTCTCACCCTCCTCCACGGCTCGACCCCACACGGTCACTCGGCATGCCACTCACCGCAAACCGAGTATACGATAACTTTCCCGCCTGCTTGTCGATGGATCGCGCCATGGAGTACTAGCACTAATGGAAGAGATTGACGAGTTGGGGGAGAACAGCTAGCTGTAGCACGGACTCCTAAGAATTTTTTACATGCATGTTGTAGCCGGCTATTGCGACCTTTGAACGGGGAGCAGTCACTTGCACCAGGAAGCGGCGCGGGCGACGCTCTCTCGGTCGGCGCGCCGCTTCAGTGCCGGCGCCAGTGAGAGGTCGCGTCCGGTCTGGCCGGGCATGAATGCGGCACTGACCGTTTCGGGCGGGAAGCACGCGCGGGTGATGAAGAGGGTTCGGGTTGGTCAGGACCGGCCGTGGCAGCGGTCCGGACGTCCGCAAACAAGAGATGATGTACGTTAATATTGATGCGTATATAATTAACTACGTAAATAATGTGCCAGTTGGACAAATATGATTGGAGATGGAGATGGAAATGGAATTTTACGTAAACACGGATATGCATGTCTATGTGTGTGTGCGCGACGACTCTCGCGACCTGGAAGCGGGGGCGTGTTTTTGATCGAGTTTTCTTTCTTGGTACGTTAAAAAATTGTCCGCCAGTTTTCGTTTCTTTTTTCCGGGAACGCGCGTATTCTATTTAAAACCACTGCTATGGAGAGATTTTTTACTTCATTATAGCCTTTTGTTTGATAGAGTTTCTCGTGTCTCGCTCTCTCACCCTCTCCATATCAAAACAAGATGACAATGTCCACTCTATCTCTCTCCTCGCCGGTGGTCACAGATCCGGCCGAATCCCGTCCGCTGCGGGAGGTGAGGAGGTGCAGCGTTGACGTTGTCGCCGTCGGTGATGGAGGAAGCCGATGCGCACCGTCCTCTCGGAGCCGGCGCTGGCGCGGACAAAGATCCTCCACGCCCTTGTTCGCTGCCGTCGTGTGGGCAGATCCCGCCCACCCGCCTAAACGACATCTCGCCCACCTAAGGTATAACTTCTTGTACTGGTCCAGCTCCCCAGGTCGCTGCGTGCGTGTTTTCTTCTATGCGACTACTCCCCAGCTCCCCATGTATAGTAGCTAGGGTTCGTCGGCTGGTCCAATATCACCTACTAGTACTATTATAGAGGAAATGCCACTCGAAAAGTTGTCTTAATTTATGCCTCGGTGGAGGTATACATGTTGTTTCGACAAAAAGTACATGGTGGTTGTGCGGTCATTGTCCATATGGTGGTAGTACTATCACTGGTTAAATGAAGAAATGCTTTTTTTCTCGGGTATCCTGGTTTAGTTCCCATCAAGATAATTATGATGCTTCTGTTTGTTGGTGTACTTTTCATTAATTTTTATTGACAATTGAGATGTTGTTGCTAATCTTGTAAAACAAAGTAACAACACTATATCCCTTTTTTATATTTTTGGAAACAGCGATGCGTATCTCCATACCCGGGCATGTCTTCCTCAATTTTAGTGGAACTGCACAAAATTGGATGGCCATTGTTGTTCCGCCTCACTGTCCTCTGCCACGTGGTTCTTCCTCCCTCGAGCTTGATTACTGAGAAGAAACAGACCACAGTGAGGATTTGTCGAACCTCATAGGTGCCTCACCCAAACTTGATGCCAAATGGATGATGCATCACCATGATGACCTATCGATGCTCATGGTTGCGCCTCATGGTTGCGTCAGCTGGTGAAGCTGATCGATTTTCAATGAAAAACAAGCAGTCTTCCATCAGTGCTCTTTGCTTGTTACGCACAAAGATGATATCCTTCGTCAGTTCACCTTGGTTGCGTTGGAGACGCAGTCGTCTTTCACGTTGGTGCAATTTATCACACAATTGGCTATGAACCAAATGTTTCCTCGAAGAAGGATCGATGTTGGTACTAAGAGCATAAGTTTTGTATTGATTTCTAAGCCTTCTCACAACATCGTCTCCCGCTCCCCTGTAATTTTATTTGTCCAGCTATTAACTTTGATTTAAAAAATGGTGTGTACTAAAAACCCGGATGGACGTAGTAGCCCTCCATTTTTATTTACTCTGCATATTAGATTTGACTGAATGATGCGGAGCATCCTATGGACATCACCATGTCAAGAGTTCGTTTGGCAAGTGACACGTGCGACCTCTACTTCTCATAGATAAAGGTGAATCTTCTCCTTTACACGTGTTCACTTGACCCCTTCGAGATGGTATACTATTTGACACTTCTCCCGTGTGCATGCATAGGTATTGTCGGAGCTTCACGGATGTCGAGGAGGAGTGCAAGCGCCAAGGAACGACTACACTGTCCGCGAGGGAAGCATGAAAGAGAAGGAGGAAGAGAACCTGGCCGCTCCAGAACGAGCGGTACTACCGCCCACTCCAAGCGATACTACCGCCCACTCCAAGCGGTACTACCGCTAAGGCCACCCAAGCGGCACTACCGCCCAGCATCCGCCCTACTACCGCTCAACTCGACAAATTCCAGTGATCGAGCGGTATAAGTCCGATACTACCGCCCCTCCAAGCGGTACTACCGCTCAAGTGGTACTACCGCCCATGAGTCCGGTACTACCGCCCTGCCTGTGCGCTGCCGCGGGTCTTTGGCCTTGTATCCCTCTCCCACTTACCCCTTCGTGGCTTAGACTATAAATAGACCACCTCCACCTCCTTTCTAGGGTTAGCAAAGTAGTAGCTCATTAGAGATAGAGCTTTGCTCATCCATATCGGATCTACTCCACGAGAGAGACCGCGACCCCTCTACGGAGAAGATCCACCTTGGATTCAAGACCCCTCACGGGAAGATCCCCTCGTGGATTCAAGACCACCTCATGGAGATGAACCTTACCTTGTATCTTTCCCTTTGTTGTTCATGTACCTTGTGGATCTTGTGTGTTTGATTGTCTAGTGGATGTGTGATTGGACTTGTTCTTGAGTGTCTCCCCTTGTGATTTCTCTCCGTTCTTCCCCGTGTTCTTCGTGTTCTTCGCGGGATCCGCTCCTTTCGTGAAAGATCGGCCATATAGGGTTCCACCCTACATCATCTTGGTATCATGAGCCACGTTGATCACGATTTCGGAGCCTCCCCCTTGTTTGCTAGCCTAATTTTGTTGTGTTCTTCCCCAATTTCGAAAATCCCCACTAAAAATATCCCCAATTTTTTTTTGTGATTTGTAGGTTTGATGATGTTTTGTTGATTTTGATCCATGGATTTGCTTGGTTTCGAGTGGATCTAGCATCTCCCCAAGTTTCCCCACTTTCCATCCACGAAATCCATCAAATTTTGCCACCAAAATCAGCCATTTCCGCCCCAAAATCGCGCCCGGTTTTGATCTGCGAAGAATCCTGACACGAGCAGTACTACCGCCCCTCCAAGCGGTACTACCGCTTAGCACTACAAGCGGTACTACCGCCCTCCCAAGCGGTACTACCGCCCCTCCTAGTTTCAGCGTTCCGAGTTTCACCGTTTTGGCCATAACTTTCGCATCCGGAGTCCGATTTTCGCGTTCTTTAGCTCGTTGAGTAGCTATTGACATCCTCCATCCATCTAGATAGGTTCCAACACCATTTGACTCCATCAAATTTTCCAAAATTTGGAAAGTTTGCCTAGGCCCTCCACCATATCATCCGCATAGCCACCACCGACCACCGCAACTTAACCCATTTTGTTCCATATAGCATTTGAGGTTGTTTGAGTTGTGATTCCAGTCTCCTAAGGTGTTTAGGCTACTTAGGGAACATTGCTTCAACTCCTACACCGTGTATAGTCCACCACCTCACCGTCCACTTCCGCATTGCGTCTCAAAACCCATCATTGCATTCCCGCAATCCCATTGAGTTTCCGCAACCACCACCGCATCCCGCTACCACCATTTGACATTTGCCTTTGAGATTTTGAGTTCGCGGTTTTTCTGTTTCCTAAGGTGTTTCGGCTACTTAGGGACGAGTCTCCATCATCTTGGTATCTACATCAAGAACACCGCCACTCATCATCCACAAGGACGGTAACCTCGACGACACCATTGTATATTCCCCTTGCCATTGCATTGATAACCTCTAGCCCATTTTGCGTCACTTGCCTATTGAGACTAGCCATTTGAGTATTGCCGGCAATGTTACTTGTGCACATTAGTGATCATACTTCCCATAGCATACATACCATATCATCGTGGTGCATATATTGGTATCATATCTTGTGTCACAAGTTTGTTCCCGCATATACACAATTGCTATCTTGTTTTGTGCATTGTGCAAAAGTAGCCAACGAAAAAAAGAGAATAAGCTTTTAAGCAAAAGAGAAAGAGCAAAGAGCTTGTGAGCAATAGCCATATCATCATACCACATTGCACATAAGACTGTCACACCCGATCATCTTGGATCATCGTGAGAAACACCGGGAACCATACATACATAGCATACTTGGGATAGAAAGTTTATCCACTTTGCATCTTATAGGTTGTGCACAAATGTCGTATCCGCCTATTGAGCAATCGTGCTAGCGTCTCTCTTGAGTTGTGCGACACGAGAGTTTTCCATGGATTCCACATTTTGTGCTCATTCCTTGGTTGCACGACCCCATTTATCTATCCGTGTGTGTGTGTTTCCGTGTGCCTTTCATTGCTATTGGTCTACTTGTTTCGCTCGTGAATTTGTTAATCTATTTCAACATTATTGACTCTTGCTAACATTTTGCATCAAATTTTTGTGCCACTATCCTCACCGAGCTACACCATAAGCTTTCCTTGATAGGTGTGAGTGAACAAGTCCGGTACCAATTCCACTATTCTTTCATCTCACATTGAGTGAAACGGGATACATCCTCAACTTTGGGAAAAGGTAACTTGGTATTGTTTATCTCATTTCCTACTCACCTCTACTCGAGTCTTGTGATGGATAGGCACGGCATTTCACCTTTGGTCTACAACAACAACGACGAGTTCGATGCCACGAACAACTCCAACGATGCCAAGATGCACGCTCAAATGGAGGAGATCAAAGCCCTCATCAAGTCGTACAAGCGATCTTCCTCATCTTCGAGAAGACGCTCAAGAGCACATGCCTCCGAGCTACCATCTCCGGCAAGATCACATCGGCATCGACACCATCACCACCGACAAGAACGTGAAGGTCATGAGCTCAACACCAACAACCGCTCAACGACTTCACCATCTCCCTTGGCATCTTCGCCAAGCGACTTCAAGGCATCTTCGCCTACGGACATACGGCATCTTCGCCAACAAGCACCCCAAGACTATGCTCAAGAGAAGCTCCCCAAGCTCAAGTCCGGGACTTCCACGAGCTACTACGACCTCGACACCGACCACAAGATTTCTTTCTATGGAACTCAAGAACCCGAGGAGTATCTCGAGTGGGAGCGCCTAATGGACGACTACCTCAAGCTACATCAAGTTCTTCCTGAAGATCAAGTGAAGTGCGCCACAAGAAACTTCCACGACTACGCCTCGACATGGTGGCGTCACACACCTTCGAAGATCTACGACATGAGTTGGCCCAAGACGAAGAGAGCTTTGAGGCGAGAGTTTGTGCCTCCAACCTACATGGAACAACTTCTTCGCCAATTGGAGAACACCATCCAAGGATCCAAGTCCATCGACGAGTACTTCAAGGAGATGAAGATTGCCTTGCGACGAGCCGGCATGGACGACCCCATGTCAATGAAGTTCCACTTCCTGATGTGATTGGACAAGGACATCTCCAAGACTATCTTCCTCGAGAACTACAAGTCCCTCGACGACAACTACATTGGTGCTCTCAAGGCGGAACAAGAACTCATGAAGGCCAAGGCTTCTCCACCCCAAGCAAACTTCTCGAAGACCAAGCTCAAAGACGACGAGCATGAGGCTAGTACCACCAAGATGTCCAAGCCCGACGAGCTCCAAGACGATGCTCCCAAGTTTGACTTCACCGCCATCCCTCTTTGTGGCATTGATGATGCCGAGTCTACTTCGACTCTTTTTCAAGACGGTGCGGCGACGAGTACGACTACGGAGACCCTCAAGAACCAACCTTTGGAGGCGAGCGACAAGGTGGCGAGCAAGGATGATGCTTCCATATTAGGAGGCGAGAGTGATGATGTGCCATCTTCGGCCTTCATCAACGGCGACGATGACGAGATGATCGAGCATGGGATTTTCCCTTCGGTCATGGAGGAGAGTGATGATGCGCCATCTTCGGCCTTCATCCATGGTGACGGCGATGAGATGGTTGAGTATTTCACTTCGACCACGGCGACGTATGATGACTTGAGTGACTTGTGCCACCATATTGAGAGTGAGAGCGAGTTCACCACTAGCCCCATCTGAGTTGCCCCAATTCCCATGTGAGGAGAGCCACAACCCCCACCACTTGAGTGAGATGAGTGACTCCACCATATGTGAGATTGAGTGCACCTACCTTGAGGGAGTGAGTGAACCACCACATAGAGAGAGTGTGATAGTTGATAGGTCTCGTGAGGCCATTTGCATTTCTAACAAATTGACCTCTACCTCTATTGTGTCTTCTCATTTGGTACTAGGTCCCATATATGATGACGCGCCGACTCACGACGACTTTGTCCTTCCTTTGGACAAGACGATGGCCATGGTGGAACATGATGCACCCCCCACATGGTTCCATCAAGTTGATGATGATGACCACCATTTGGTCTTTACCACCTCACCTACACCACTTGAGTGGAATGGAAAAGGTAACATAGGTGAAGGTGATGCTCTAGTCCCACTAGTGGACATTCTTGACATTGATTGCTTGCATGATGTTGATCAACCTATTACCATGCTTCATGCTAGTGCGACTTCCCTATGTGATGATTTATTGCCCATTTATGATGAGTATGATGATTCTCATGTCGACTCTATTAGTTGTGATGCCATGTTACATAGGATTTCTTGTGACAATTCTCTCGGTCACATCATGTTTGACAAGCCGCTTGCCTTGTCATATGCTATGCATGAGATCAATCATATGTCACACTTGCAATCTCATCGTAGTGACTATGCATATGCCATTAAAATTAACCCAATTTGCACTTACGGCATAGATGACAAGCCCATGGTTATTGGCATTTGTTTTTCTTGTGATGATATTGATATGCTTCCTTTGCATCATTTATCTCATATGCCATGCCATGACCACCTAGCTTCGGATATGCATTGTTTTGGATGTTGTCCATTTTCTCCATATGATGTTTCCAATATCGCTCATGAGGAGACCCCCATAGTTTCCTCATACATTTTAGGAGATTTTGATTCATCCTATCCATTGCATGACCCTGATAATTGTGTGCACAATATGCTCCCCATGAATGAAAATGCTATTGATGTGCCATATAATTGTATGCTCAATTTGCATCCCCATCGTGTTATACATAACAACTATTCTTTCATGATGGATGACATGTTCTTATACCATGCATCAAATTTCATTGAGCGATGCTTATCGTGTGCTAACTCACACATGCACATGCACATCATGATGGATGATGTGTACATTTACCACAAGCACAATTTCTTTGGTTTGTGTCTCTTTTGTGTAGGTACCCATGAATACTTGTCAACTTCGCAATCCCACGAGTTGACAAAACGAGCTCTAGAGAGCAACGATGATTTGGGATCCCATGGATTGTCTTTCCCACCGCTCTCTTCACGCAAAGACTTCGCGCATCTCTTCTACATGGCCCTCACTTGGCTATGGGTTATTGTCCATTACATATTATATGCCCGTCTTGCCATGTTCACTTTGCATGATATGCTCATTCCTATGCCTTTGACATGCATCTGTGGCCCATGTTTTGCATTACACATGATGATTGATTCTAGTACTTGTATGTGTATTTGCAAGCTTGGTGGAGATATCACTTGTTATTGCCATGTTTGCTTTGTGCCCCATGCCTATGATGATACTATGATCTTGCTTTGTGTTCATGCTTTCGATATGTCATATGCATTTCCTATATCAACTATTTGCTCACATGACATGATTAACATGATTTCACCTAGTGTGTTGCATCTTCGCTCCACTAGTTTGCACTACTTGATTACTATGTTTGCTTGCCTTGTTGCATCACCCATGATTCATACTTGCTCATTTCATGCGGTTGATGTCAACCATCTACATGCTTTGCACATGATTGTTATTGCTTCTTGTCATATATCTCCATGTGTTGCATCTCTCATGCTAGATGACTTGCCATGTATTGAGTGCAACAATGATTATAGTCTTGCTCATGAGATAGCCCCCATGGCATTCTCACATATATTTGGAGATTTGGACATATTTCTTGTGAAGCATGCTTGTCTTACCTCTTTGCACCATATACTTAGTGACATGAATATTGCCATTGTTGCATCATATTATTCATGCACTTGTGCTTCTAATGGTTATGTGCAAGGGAAGAGAACCATCATGATGGATGATGTGTTTATCTACCATGCGCATACATTCTTTGCTTTCTTTTGTGCATGTGTAGGATACTTGGACTTTGTGTCGACTTTCGCTTCACGTGAGTTGACCATTCGAGCTCTTGAGAGCGAGCCTCATACATTCGACCACGACTCGCTTCTACACCACCTTTCCTACCTCTTCGGCATTATGAAGAATGCACAAGGACACGCCTTCAAGGTGACATCTTTCTTGAGCATGGATATTGCGCATCATACTACTTGTGTTGCTTGCACCATGAGACTTATTGTTCATCTTGGACCACTTGATTGCGCACATGTTAGAGATCTTGCTTGCCATTTCAACATTCCCATGCCTCATGATATATATGCCTTGTGTGTTGCATCCAACTCTTGGATTACTTGCTCCTATCATATGTTTGGTTGCAACAATGTCACTTCTTCACATATGCAATGTCCCATTGCTTGTCACATGATTGACTTGATTGCCTCACACATGATGAACAATTGCTCTTTCTATTGTGTTGAGTGCCATACTATCTTCACTACACCCGATGCACGTTATGCTCGGATTATCTTGCACTTGACCCATGTGTTTAGACACTTCATTTTATTTGGTGTTGTGAATGATTCTTATGCCTACCATAGACCTTTCATTGAGCAAGTTGTGAATGCTTGCTATGACCTCGAGGTAGATGCTTATGCTCTTGTCACACATATTTGCATCTCTACCTCACATTTACATGCTTGTTCCAATGATATTTTTGCTTGTGCTCGATTGATATGCTTACATGCCATGTCACAATCCTTTGTCACACCCTATGCTATGCTTGATGACAACACTTGTTTGGTGAATCACCTCTTGAATGCTTGGTTTTGCACTAACGCTAACCACACTTGTTTTTCCAAGTGTTTGTTATATTTGCTCCTTTTGAAGGAATCACAAGATGGTGCGACATTGGAGAGTGCCCATTTCGAGCTACTAGAAGATGAGTGCTTGGTGATCGACCACTTCGACACGGCACCGCCATCTCATTCCCATGGTGATTTGGTTTTCGATCCGAGGTCGGATTTTTCCCAAGGGGGAGGGGATGATGCGGAGCATCCTATGGACATCACCATGTCAAGAGTTCGTTTGGCAAGTGACACGTCCGACCTCTACTTCTCATACATAAAGGTGAATCTTCTCCTTTACACGTGTTCACTTGACCCCTTCGAGGATGGTATACTACTTGACACTTCTCCCGTGTGCATGCATAGGTATTGTCGGAGCTTCATGGATGTCGAGGAGGAGTGCAAGCGCCAAGGAACGATTACACCGTCCGCGAGGGAAGTATGGAAGAGAAGGAGGAAGAGAACCTGGCCGCTCCAGAACGAGCGGTACTACTGCCCACTCCAAGCGGTACTACCGCTAAGGCCACCCAAGCGGCACTACCGCCCAGCATCCGCCCTACTACCGCTCAACCCGACAAACTCCAGTGATCGAGCGGTATAAGTCCGGTACTACCGGCCCTCCAAGCGGTACTACCGCCCATGAGTCCGGTACTACCGCCCTGCCTGTGCGCAGCCGCGGGCCTTTGGCCTTGTATCCCTCTCCCACTTACCCCTTCGTGGCTTAGACTATAAATAGACCACCTCCACCTCCTTTCTAGGGTTAGCAAAGTAGTAGCTCATTAGATACAGAGCTTTGCTCATCCATATCGGATCTACTCCACGAGAGAGACCGCGGCCCCTCTACAGAGAAGATCCACCTTGGATTCAAGACCCCTCACGGGAAGATCCCCTCGTGGATTCAAGACCTCCTCATGGAGATGAACCTTACCTTATATATTTCCCTTTGTTGTTCATGTCCCTTGTGGATCTTGTGTGTTTGATTGTCTAGTGGATGTGTGATTGGACTTGTTCTTGAGTGTTTCCCCTTGTGATTTCTCTCCGTTCTTCCCCGTGTTCTTCGTGTTCTTCGCGGGATCCGCTCCTTTCGTGAAAGATCGGACATGTAGGGTTCCACCCTACATCATTGAAGTCAAACTTTGTAATACTCTCAAACCTTTCCGATAATTGAAATTAAAATTCTTTATGTGCACACACTCTCACACGTTTCCGATAATTTGGCGCATGTGTGGTTGAGGGAGGGTAGTGTACCGCACGTGAAGGACAGGAAGTGCGACCAGGACGCGTGGATCGTTAGTTCATCGGAAGTAGTAGTAGTTTTCTTCACTGTACGTTAAATAAAGAGTTTCGTTTCGTACTTACACAATTTAAAACGATTGTTATGGAGAGAATAAGAAAACCACTCCACTATATATTAGTCGTATACACGAGAGTACTATATGGACGCAGCTTCATTGACTTATGCACCTGCCTTTGGGTTTATGACAGGTGGGCCCAAAATGTGGCTGGCTCACCTGTCATACAGCCAAAAGCAGGTGCAGTGAAGGCACCGAGCTCAGTCCGTACCACAGTAGTATATATATAAGCTGAAGCCTCAGCGCTTGTTCGCTAGGGTTTGCACTCTCCACACTCTCGCCACACTACATATATATATACACGCTGGAGGCTCAGCGTTCATTTGCTAGGGTTTGCTATAATCACAGTCTCCACCATCTCTTCACCAGATCTAAACAAGACTGCGTTGGCCTCTTTTCTCTCTCTCCCCCCTCACAGCTGGTGAAGGAGGCGTCCATATCCCGTCGCACCGGGAAGGGGAGGAGGTGCAGCGTTCACTCTATCGCCTTTAGCGAGGGAGGCAATCCACTTCCGGCTGCACCGTTCTCTTTCACCCAGCGCATGTGCGGGAGGGCCACCGACCCCTTCTTCCTCGCTGTCGTACGTAGTGTGGGCAGATCCGGCCTCCCGCCGCACGCCTTGCCACATCCCGACGACCCTAAGGTATAAGTTTCTTTGAAACCGTCGTTGCTCTAGCTGCATGTGAATCTTTTTCTATATGTAGTCGAATCTAGGTCTTGGTTCAAAGAGGAAAGAAGGGTGCGGTGGGCTGGAGCAAGAATCTAGGACGTGGTTCAATGAGGAAAGGAGGGACGGAAAGTAGTATAGACAGGCTATCCAGCCGCTTTGTTGGTCGAAAAGGGAAAAAGGGGGTAACCCAGTACACACATCTGTAAGGAACCGATCTCTTTGTTGAAAAGGGAAAGAAACTGGGGGGTCGGGTAGTTTGTGCAGGACTAGATTTGCTGCCCTCACATAGGAAAAAGGTTCAAAGAGAACAAATATGGGACCAACGCATATATGCTGCTTGGCTACATACTCTGCATCACCCATTTATACGTGTGGACGCACATGGTGCTGGCATGTCCCATACAGCTATTTTGCTGTTGTTCATCTCAGAATGCCGTCGGAAAATTGAAGCAATGCCACTGTAAAAAATAAATTACATTTTTTAACGAATGTTGTTTTAAGAGAATGTCTCTGTTAATATGAATCATGGCAACCGTTTTATAAATGCTACTATCCTACTTTGTTTTACATCCAAGATAATTTAGATGCTTCTTTCTGTCACCGTTTGTTTCATCCTCCTTTATCGGCAAGTAATTGTTTCCTTTTTTTCCTCTGTTAAAACAGGAATATCTATTCAACTTGTTGCTATTGCGACATTTTGCTTCACTACTCGAAACACTTTGCTTGATTTCAGTGCAACTGCACAAAACGAGATTGGATTTCCTATTCGTGTTGGCAGATTCATACGTGATCTTGTGTGCGTCATGACAGGTTGGTACTTGCCTTCATCCACATGATCGTGCAGTGTGTTTTGAGATGCTGTGCTACTTGTATTGGTACTGTTTTAAATAAATGTTGAATTGAAGCTATTGTATTGCTCTCTTTTCCCATTAAGTAGTGAACAAAAATGGTACCAACCCAGACATGATGCTTGTTGCTTTGTTACAACAAACTCTGCATCACCCCCTTTATAAGTAGATGGAAGCACATGGTATTGTTGCGCCCACTCTCCCCTGGAACTGTTTATGCTTTTTGTTAATCTAATGCCGCTGGTAAAATTAAGCAATGCCACTCTCATAATTAACTACTGAATCTTATTTCAAAACTGCAACACTTGTTAGGGATTGGCGGGATTACCATTTTTGTGGCCGCATGTTTCATCCTCCTTTATTAGCCAGTAATTGATTCCTTTTTTGCCTCTGTTTAAACAGGGATATCTATTCAACTTGTTGCTATTGCGACATTTTGCTTCGCTACGCGAAACACTCTGCTTGATTTCAGTGCAACTGCAGAAAACGAGATTGGATTTCCTATTCGTGTTGGCAGATTCGTACATTATCTTGTGTGCGTCATGACAGGTTGGTACTTGCCTTCATCCACATGATCGTGTAGTGTGTTTTGAGATGCTGTGCTACTTGTATTGGTACTGTTTTAAATAAATGTTGAATTGAAGTTATTGTATTGCTCTCTTTTCCCATTAAGTAGTGAACAAAAATGGTACCAACCCAGACATGATGCTTGTTGCTTTGTTACAACAAACTCTGCATCACCCCCTTTATAAGTAGATGGAAGCACATGGTGTTGTTGCGCCCACTCTCCCCTGGAACTGTTTATGCTTTTCATAAATCTAATGCCGCTGGTAAAATTAAGCAACGCCACTCTCAGAATTAATTAACTACTGAATCTTAGTTCAAAACTGCAACACTTGTTAGGAATGGTACTATCCTGCTTTGTAGTTCTTTCTACATGTTTAATCAAGGTATTGTTAAGATAATGTCTCTGTTAAAATGAATCAGCTGCATTGTTTTAGGAATGGTACTTTTCTGCTTTGTCGTTCTTTATACATGTTGAAACAAGGCATTGTTAAGATAATGTCTTAGTCAATATGAATGAATCACACTGATGGAGAATTGCTACTCTCCTGCTTTGTTTCCCATTAAGATAAGGTAGATCAGTAGATGCTTTTCTTCTAGGAGTACAAGTCATCAACTGTTATTTCTCAGTAATTGTTTCCCTTATACCTATTGTTGCTTACAGGGATATCAAAATTAAAGCTCGGTTTTATCCCGACTTCGATTTTAGTTGAGCTGCACAAAAGGAGCCAATGTGTCCAAGGCAAACTGCTGCATTACTGGGTCCAGTTGGTCGTTCCACTTTGCAGAAAGAAGCAGTCACTGTTTGTGCTACATTACAGAAGGAATGACCGAGAAGCTTTACAGAGTATTATTAGACGCTGGTCACATGACTAGTCTGCAGAGAGCATTGGCAATTCTACAACACGTGGAGTGCACTGGGCAAAAAGTGCCCAAACAAGTACAAGAAGCTACGACAGGACTCCACGATCATAGGCATTACATATTTTGAATGGTAAAAGCTTGTCAAAGTTTAATCATTGATGTTAGCAAGAAGACGTTAGTTTAATATATTGGAATTGGAAAACCTTGTCAAAATTTGCTCATTGATGTTAGCCAGAAGACATGCATTTGATATTTTTGAGTGGGACGCCCTTGCCGTGAGCAGCGTCGATTGTTTTTTCCTATTCCTGTGTTCAGTTTAGAAGTAAATAGTTACTCTGCTGAGATATTCCTGTGTTAAGAGTTTGTTCTGAATATTGTCTATGTAATGCCAGGCCTTGTGTTTGATTGCAAAGTTGAGCTTGGAATGTTGTGGCATGCGGCATCACGAGCTGTTCATCGTGCCTCCTGAGAATAATGCTTCGTATTGTTTTTCATGTCGATCTAATGCCAGTGATTTGCTTGTTAAGAAGATCATCCTCTTCTGTTGTTTTCGTGCTTAAGAAGTTCATCGTCTTATGTTTCATTCATAGCCTATACAACAAGTCGGGTAGGTTAGATGTGAAACCATATGATCTTCCGACCAACTCATCATATTAGGCCGTGATTGGATCATCGTTTTCCAACCAAAACTGCTTGTAGAACTGACGCTTGTAAATAAAAGCAGATGGTCTCGGGCGAAGCACTTGGTTGGTCGATTTCGACTAGTAAAATATCGGAAGAACTTCACACACGATAAAAACACTGAACGACACTCGGACGATTGCTAATCTAGCCGTTAGCTGCTGTTTCAGCCTTGCCCATGGATGGGATGATACGCATGTCGTGCATGTATCGTCTGGTAACGTCGTCCATATAGCAGTGCTCGTAAAATATACACTGGTCTCTCAAATTACACGCATAACCCGCCGGTTTTACTTACAGACCTCGGGCCCTCGGTTTCATTACGCTTGTATTTTACGCGTTGTTTCCGATGACGAGTAAATTACACTTGTATGTTAATACAGGTTTGAAATAAACTAGAGCTCCCAAGCGCGGCCTTACCGTTTCATGCCGTCTCAGTTTCTCGAAGGTGCTCATAGGTGTCCGATGATCCTGGCTTCCTGAATGAGCAGCGGGCGCTGTATCAGACCATCCGTAGGGCCCGTGAGGCCCTCTCCCTCGTCCTTCGAGTTGTTGCGCTCGCCGTGGCGCCGAGCATTGTTAACATCGTCAACGAACATGAGGATTCAGGAGATGACTTTATTTTGACTGGATGACACTAGGGACCCACTAGGGCCATAGCCGTACGTACGCAAGTGCCTCCTTATTATGTACAACTATATTTTATTTTGCTTCCTCCTGGTTTCCTGACATCACAGTCCCACACCATTGTCAACCTATGTAGTCAATATAAACTAGAGAATTGCACAAGGTGCGGCCGACAGCTGGGACCAAGCAGCTCGAGCAGTATTTGTGTTTTTGAGGCGTGAGCACTGTAGAGTTTTTCTTGGCGATGATTTCGTTGTTGTTTAGAGGAGAGCAGGGTATTAACTGGGCGGGTTGTGGCCCGTCTAGCCCAGGCCAGATATCCAGCCCAGATATTAATTTTTTCAAGATGAAAATGGCTAGCCCAGCTATACGTTTTTTTGAGGAATACCCAGGCAAGGTCAATTTGTTATTCTCCGCCCCAATTGGGCTACAAATCTTTCCTAGGAGGGATGCATTAAAAAATGGGATGCTTAATAGGAAAATGGGCTTTAAAAAATAATAAATGGGATGTAATTATAAAAACTGGGCAGTAACTATAAAAAAATGCACCAAACACGGAATTAGTTTATAAAATATTATTTATGGATTTTGAAAATCTTAATTTTTCATTGTTGTGCGCGCAATGTTTCGTTGGATTTTTACATAATACAAATTTATATTTAATCTGACTAGAAATTTCGGGATAAAAATATTTCGGATCCCATCAAAATGTGGGAAATTTTATTGAATTCTGTCTTCAATGGTTCATTGAAATTATTAATCGTTGTCCTAGCTTGAAAATGGGTTGTACTTTTAACAAACTGTAAATGGGCTGTAGTAAATTCCATTAGAATTCAAAAATGGGCTATACATTCTTACAAATCGCAAATGGGCTATAAGTTCTTTGCCACACACTTGTGGGCCTACTAAGTTGACGCGTCCCCTAAAAAAATAAGTTGACGCATATGCAAGGCTTTGTCAACTTATTATAGTCAACACACGGTTCTAGCAGCAGTGGCCGTTGGATGTCTATCCAACGGATGTCGTGCTTCTTCTTCAATCTCGCATATTCTTAGCTTCGGCCGCCCAAAAAATGATTCCTCCCCCTGACATCTGGGGCGCACCGTTTCGGAGGCTGACCTGTGGGCCTACTAAGTTGGCGCGTACCAAGGGCTTTGTCAACTTAGTCAATATAAACGATTCTAGCTTCAGTGACCGTACGATGTCCATCCAACGGCCGTAGTGCTTCTTCAACCTTTGGTCTTCTTGCTCCAGCCGCCCAAAGCGGCGCTGGTCGTGTTGCCTGCTCCTGCCTCCCGTGGCCGGCTGTGCTGCCGCGGAGGCCTCACCGCCCCCATACTACTCCCACCGCTAGCCAGGCCATCCCTCCACTCACCCACACCCCCTGTTATTCTGCGGCGACGACGGCCTCACACCGCAGCCGAACCAGTGAACCCTCGTACTCCTGTCCACGTGGGCATCCACTGCCGCGTCTTCCCTGGCTCCGCGTCGTCCCCTTCCTAGGCCTCGCCGTCGTCCACCGCCGTGGTGCTCTCGGCGCGGTGTGGTCAATGTGGTCAACGACCGACTTCCATCGGAAGAGTACTGTACGTGGAGAGGCTGACAGCTGGGTCCATGGCAGCTGCAAGGAAGTGCCTCCTTATTACGCGCAAAATAATTATTCCTCCACCTGACAGCAGGGACCCACCGGACGGGACACCTTATTTCGTGAAAAAACATTTCCCCCCTGACTGCTGGGACCCACCAGCTACATCTTCGCACGCAAGGAAGTGCGTCTGAAAAAAAATGATTCGCCCCCCTGACTGCTGGGACCCACCAGCTACATCTTCGCACGCAAGGAAGTGCATCCGGGCAAAAAATAAAAAACAATTCGCCCCCCTGACTGCTGGGACCCACCATCTACATCTTCGCACGCAAGGAAGTGCCTCCCAGTCGGGACCCACCTGGTCGAAGCGCACGTAGTGTTGTCATTCTGGTCGCGAACATGTACGTACATACTAGTCGATGTAGAGGCGCGCATGTGTCGTAGTAGAGGCGCGGACGTGTCATGTACACGTACGTACAACGGCCATGGTGCAAGAAAGTAAATACGGCCACGTACGTACATACGGGCGGGGTCTCGAATGCCTACTCGCGCATATGTACGGCTAGGGCTCGTGTACATGGCTGGGTCGGAACGGAGAAACTGCGTCGTCGTCGTGTTCATCGGGAGGCAACGGAATGCGTCGTGTTCATCGGGAGGCAACGGAACGCGTGGGAGCCAACCGGCTTGGACGGAACAGGCGATGGAAACGAGGCCTAGCGTACCGCAGAACGGAGGAAACGGCCTTGTGTTCGACCGGCCACGTTCGAAACGGGATCCTGTTCATCGGGAGGGGTCTGGCGTACCGCAAAATGGAGGAAACGGACCTCCTACGGTCGAAACGGGGTCCTGCTGATCGGGAGGGGTGTGGCGTACCGCAAAACGGACGAAACAGACTTGTGTTGGAGCGCTACGGTCGAAACGGGGGTCCTGTTCATCGGGAGGGGTGTGGCGTACCGCAAAACGGAACTCCACGGGATACTGTTCATCTCCACCGTTGACCTCCTCCAGCCTCCACGGGCTACTGTTCATCCACCGTCGACCTCCTCCTGCCTCCACGGGCTCCTGTTCATCCAGCCTCCACCGCGCGCTACTCCACCGGCTACTATTCAACCACCCCTCTCCACGGGCTCCTGTTCAACCACACCCTCCACGGGCTACTGTTCATCCACCCCTCCACCATCCACTGTTCATCCAGCCCTCCACGGGGTCATCCTGTTCATCCAGCCCTCCACGGGGTCCTGTTCATCTAGCCCCAACCGGCTCGATCGATCGGGGTCCTGTTCATCCAGAGGCAATGCCACAGGGTCCTGTTCATCCACCCCCACCGCTCACTGTTCATCCAACCCCCCCCCGCTGCAACGCTCACTGTTCATCCAGAGGCAGGCACCGATCGGCTTCAGTTAGCAGCAGTAGCAAAGGAATCGCTTAATCGGGTTCAGTTAACAGCCATCGATCGATCGCTCGGGTTCAGTAACGCGTAGCCTGCAGTGCAATCGCTCGGGTTCAGTTAGAGCCCAACGCCTCGCACACACGAGCGTACGTGTACGAGAGAAACACGCATCGCTCGGCCCCCGACCACCCATCGTAACCGGGAACTCCCCGAAATTTTACTCTCCCTCGCTTCTACCATGGTTTTTTCCGTCATGGACGGCCCAAAGAATGTCATGCAGCTGCGTCTCCGGCCCGCCCAGGACGAAACGCCCATTTTCTGTCATGATTTTTTGTTATAGAAGTAGGAGCCCACCACATCTATGATGATACCGGGTTTTGTCACAATTATCGTCATAGAAGTGTCAAAGTATGTCAGAAAAAAATTCGTTCGGCCCAAAATGTCACGGATGTGTCTTTTTTTGTAGTGAGTGGGATGGGGCATTGATGGTGGTCATGGTTGAGGACTGGCCAAGGTCTTCTCGATCTAGAGCCAAAGCCTGTGGTCATGATCTGACCATGTTATGGCTTGGTAGGGCGTAAGGGTTTCAAGGATTCTGATGTGTGGGTGAACATTTATCATCTTATCCTTAAGCACAGTTTCTGAGATGCCAATTGTTCTATCTAGTCTTCCAAACAAATCACATCATATTTCCGAAAGAAACATCTCATATAGGTCAACTCCAATCATCTCTCATGGTATTTATATCCTCATGGCCCCCGAGAGGAGGTGTTAACAAAATCATACATGTCTACTATCCCCAAACTCATGTGTCTGGCTATCCTCATGTAAAAATCCATGGGTAGAACATACAACTGCCAAACTTGAATTAAACATGACAATCCAAGTGCTCAGCCTATTCTTCCAAGGGCCAAGATATTGCATCTGTATCCTAAGGAAACACGTCGTATGCCACTCCAAGATCTTGTTTCCTTCCTATGACTCAACTCCAACATCCCATTAACCTTCATCAATCACTACATAATCCATTAATTCTACAAATCCAATGTCTATGGTGTTCCACACGATCTACTAATGTCCTATAATCCCCGAATAGTTGAATGGGCTATCTGTATTATAGTAAGTCCACCAATTCCCATTATCGGGGTCAAGTAAACTCCAAGGTCAGGCTTATATAGATCCCTAAATATACTCTGACAATTGATCCAATCTCCTAGTTTATTGTCCACCGAGAAACATGGTATCATGATCGAGATCATCAGTCTAAATCCAATTTACTTCGAACCATGTAGACTTACTCAACATCTAGACTCCACTAGGATCACCTATTTAAATCGAAATATACTCCGGGGTGATGAAAGCTATGCTACTCTATCCACATGATCCCACCAAGTTCATCTACCAACATGAAAGCCTCATAATCCCCCAAAGTGTCTCAGATAATTCCTCAAGGTTACTAGTATAGCTCCATCAAGTCATTTTTCCTCTATTCCTATATCCTCAAATTGGTCTTCCGTATGGCATCGTCAGTTCTGGTGCTATCTTAGGATGATAACGTGCTAGTTGACTATGTCCACTAGTTCCATAATGAACCCATTGTTGTGCAAGGTTACGGAGGCTTAACTGGTTCTCTTGCAATTCTGTGGGTTAAGCACATGGTTAAGGATTTGAGCTGGGGTATCTTATGGAGTCTCGAAGGGTCTAGGGATGGGTTTCCAGTCTGGAGGATTAAACATAACTCTACGGGGTTGCACTTGGTCGAGGACGTTGTAGCAAAAGTCCTCAGTGCTAGTTGGTCCAAAGTAGAACCCTTGGTGTATCTTGTCTTGCCGGCCTTCAGTTGAGGAGAGAGATGAGAGGGAAAAGTAGCACAGAGGAGGGGGATTCCTAAAGGGGGTTCTATAATGCAAGTGCAAACAACAAATGCCGAAAGGGCCAAACACAAGCATTAAGATAAGGAAGGTGATATAGTCATGTACTTGTTGCCTAGGGCAAAAAGGGCGACTGATATCAAAACTCAACCAAATAAAAACAACACACAATCATGGTTCTATTCGAACCATCATACGGACTCAACTACGCATAGGGGGTACACGACTCATCGTACCCTAGGTGTTCTCAGACTCAGTAGTCGTGCTTGCTTCGTGCCTCGTGCAGTCTTCTGGGGTTTTCCTTAGGTGTCGCCATGTCTCTTGTAGTTGTTCGACGGAACGATATGGGTTGAGCCTGAAGAGTCTTCAACAACTTATCGCATGTTGAAGTGATGGGGTGAATGTGGCTCCTCGTAGCTGGTATTGACTTGGTCTTCTATTGTCTTGTTAATCATGATGATCCCTTTTGCCTTCTAAGGCATCGAGGGTATCAGGTAGGCAATCCTTCATGTAATGACACTAACAAGGCATAGTATAGGTCCAACCTGCCAGATGCACTATTGACAATATCGTCACTGAGAGCGGGGGAAGCCGAGAACCGTTTTTCTTGCTCACTATAGTGAGGCGGACCAAATGGAGAGGTTCTCATCCACCGGTGGTTGCCGATAAAACAACGGTAAAGACAGGGTTGCTCTATTAGTGATGTATATCACGATCTTGCATATCCTATGCCCTGATCATCGTAGGCCTAGGTTACATCATCTTGGGGCAATGTCGAAGGTGTCACCATCCTCTGGGTCTTCATGTCCTCATTCCTTGAGACGATCTCTCTTATTGGTATTGTCTTGTCGTGGTGTCGCCAAACTTGTGTTCAGAAGATGTGAGTGAAATGTTTGGCAAGATGTCTTCCTTATTGGTTATCCACGGGGATTACAAGGAATCCAGTGGTCAAGGGCATAAGGGTACTAGCGACCATTTGAAAAAGATTTGTAGGGGAAGAGATCAATAAGGAAGATATATCTTAGTTTTTGGAAAACTTCAGAAGGGAAGAGAAGTACAGATAGTTTTGAAAATTAGTGATAGTTTTGAAAATTAGTTTTACCCTAAATAACGACCATGCTAACTAAGGCTTCCTACAGTCACGATGGCTCTAATACCAGCTCTGTGGGGACGCCAACTCATAAGTCGAGATCACCGAATGCACGTGTACAGTGATCCCAGAGATCAATGCTCACTAAACACACAGAAGATGAATAACAAGAGTCTTACATCCATACATATAGTCTTACACAAATTATGACCATTATGGTCAAGTCTTACATTGATAAAGCCCTAAGGGCTGAACATCAAATGAAACATAAGCAGCGCCAATCTTCGTTGATAAGTAGAACCCATGCCATCTGCCTTAACCCTACAGACATTCTGACTAGGAAGCGTCTAGTTCGCATGTTTGTCACCAAAAAACTTCTTCGTCAAATACCTGTCCTTCCAAGCCTGGCCAAGTAAATAGCCAGGGACAAGCCAGTGAGTACGTTTGAATGTACTCGCAAGCAACCCGACAAAATAATTTTTGCAAGGTTCTACCGCTAAATTGGCATTTTTTTGCGGAAAGCTAGTTTTTCGCATGCAAGTATGATCAACATTTATCAAGGACATGAATGCGTGCAACAAGTATCAGGAGGTTACAGACATCAACATCGAGAAAGAGTTATGAAAACTCATGCTCAACTCATCGCGACTTCCTCACGAATCATATCAACAATATTACCAAACCGTGTTGTTTGTCAGAAACATAAGGACATAGTCTAAGCAGCACCACCCAACTGTCCTTGACCGCGGACACGGCTATTCGAATAGTTTACACTCTGCAGAGGTTGCGCACTTTACCCACAAGATCCGGGAAGCTTTCGTGTCATCCACGATCCCACAGTACCTCAAGTACTCAGGGAAGCACCCGATCATTACCTTTCCCTAGATGACACTAACATAGGGTCCACTCGTTGGTACACGGCCTATGTGTATAAGCTGTTGGGGAACGTAGTAATTTCAAAAAATTTCCTACGCACACGCAAGATCATGGTGATGCATAGCAACGAGAGGGGAGAGTGTTGTCCATGTACCCTCGTAGACCGAAAGCGGAAGCGTTAACACAACGCGGTTGATGTAGTCGTACGTCTTCACGATCCGACCGATAAGGTACCGAACGCACGGCACCTCCGAGTTCAGCACACGTTCAGCTCGATGACGTCCCTCGAACTCCGATCCAGCCGAGTGTTGAGGGAGAGTTTCGTCAGCATGACGGCGTGGCGACGATGATGATGTTCTACCGACGCAGGGCTTCGCCTAAGCACCGCTACGATATTATCGAGGTGTAATATGGTGGAGGGGGGCACCGCACACGGCCAGAAGATCGTTGATCAATTGTGTGTATAGAGGTTCCCCCTGCCCCCGTATATAAAGGAGCAAGGGGGGTTCGGCCGGCCTAGAGGAGAGGCGCGCTAGGAGGAGTCCTACTCCTACCGGGAGTAGGACTCCCCCCTTTTCCATGTTGGACTAGGAGAGAAAGGGGGACGAGGTGGAGGGGAGGAAGGAAGGGGGGCGCCCCTCTCTCCTTGTCCTATTCAGACTGGGGGGAGGGGCGCGCGGCCCTGCCCTGGCCTCCTCTCCTCTCTTCCACCTAGGCCCACTAAGGCCCATTAAGTTACCGGGGGGTTCCGGTAACCTCCCGGTACTCCGGAAAAATCCCGATTTCACCCGGAACACTTCCGATGTCCAAACATAGGCTTCCAATATATCAATCTTTATGTCTCGACCATTTCGAGACTCCTCATCATGTCCGTGATCACATCCGGGACTCCGAACAACCTTCGGTACATCAAAACATATAAACTCATAATATAACTGTCACGTAACGTTAAGCGTGCGGACCCTACGGGTTCGAGAACTATGTAGACATGACCGAGACACCTCTCCGGTCAATAACCAATAGCGGAACCTGGATGCTCATATTGGTTCCCACATATTCTACGAAGATCTTTATCGGTCAGACCGCATAACAACATATGTTGTTCCCTTTGTCATCGGTATGTTACTTGCCCAAGATTCGATCGTCGGTATCTCGATACCTAGTTCAATATCATTACCGGCAAGTCTCTTTTCTCGTTCCGTAATACATCATCTCGCAACTAACTCATTAGTCACAATGCTTGCAAGGCTTATAGTGATGTGTATTACTGAGTGGGCCCAGAGATACCTCTCCGACAATCGGAGTGACAAATCCTAATCTCGGAATACGACCCAACAAGTACCTTTGGAGACACCTGTAGAGCACCTTTATAATCACCCAGTTACGTTGTGACGTTTGGTAGCACACAAAGTGTTCCTCCGGTAAACGGGAGTTGCATAATCTCATAGTCATAGGAACATGTATAAGTCATGAAGAAAGCAATAGCAACATACTAAACGATCGAGTGCTAAGCTAACGGAATGGGTCAAGTCAATCACATCATTCTCCTAATGATGTGATCTCGTTAATCAAATGACAACCCATGTCAATGGCTAGGAAACACAACCATCTTTGATCAACGAGCTAGTCAAGTAGAGGCATACTAGTGACACTCTGTTTGTCTATGTATTCACACATGTATTATGTTTCTGGTTAATACAATTCTAGCATGAATAATAAACATTTATCATGATATAAGGAAATAAATAATAACTTTATTATTGCCTCTAGGGCATATTTCCTTCAGTCTCCCACTTGCACTAGAGTCAATAATCTAGATTACACAGTAATGATTCTTACACCCATGGAGTCTTGGTGCTGATCATGTTTTGCTCGTGGAAGAGGCTTAGTCAACGGGTCTGCAACATTCAGATCTGTATGTATCTTGCAAATTTCTATGTCTCCCACCTGGACTAAATCCTGGATGGAATTGAAGCGTCTTTTGATGTGCTTGGTTCTCTTGTGAAATCTGGATTCCTTTGCTAAGGCAATTGCACCAGTATTGTCACAAAAGATTTTCATTGGTCCCGATGCACTAGGTATGACACCTAGATCAGATATGAACTCCTTCATCCAGACTCCTTCATTTGCTGCTTCCGAAGCAGCTATGTACTCCGCTTCACACGTAGATCCCGCCACGACACTTTGCTTAGAACTGCACCAACTGACAGCTCCACCGTTCAATGTAAACACGTATCCGGTTTGCGATTTAGAATCGTCCGGATCAGTGTCAAAGCTTGCATCAACGTAACCATTTACGATGAGCTCTTTGTCACCGCCATAAACGAGAAACATATCCTTAGTCCTTTTCAGGTATTTCAGGATGTTCTTGACCGCTGTCCAGTGATCCACTCCTGGATTACTTTGGTACCTCCCTGCTAAACTTATAGCAAGGCACACATCAGGTCTGGTACACAACATTGCATACATGATAGAGCCTATGGCTGAAGCATAGGGAACATCTTTCATCTTCTCTCTATCTTCTGCAGTGGTCGGGCATTGAGTCTTACTCAATCTCACACCTTGTAGTTCAGGCAAGAACCCTTTCTTTGCTTGATCCATTTTGAACTTCTTCAAAACTTTGGGTATGTGCTTTGTGAAAGTCCAATTAAGCGTCTTGATCTATCTCTATAGATCTTGATGCCCAATATATATGCAGCTTCACCGAGGTCTTTCATTGAAAAACTCTTATTCAAGTATCCCTTTATGCTATCCAGAAATTCTATATCATTTCCAATTAGCAATATGTCATCCACATATAATATCAGAAATGCTACTGAGCTCCCACTCACTTTCTTGTAAATACAGGCTTCTCCAAAAGTCTGTATAAAACCAAATGCTTTGATCACACTATCAAAGCGTTTATTCCAACTCCGAGAGGCTTGCACCAGTCCATAAATGGATCGCTGGAGCTTGCACACTTTGTTAGCTCCCTTTGGATCGACAAAACCTTCCGGTTGCATCATATACAACTCTTCTTCCAGAAATCCATTCAGGAATGCAGTTTTGACATCCATTTGCCAAATTTCATAATCATAAAATGCGGCAATTGCTAACATGATTCGGACAGACTTAAGCATCGCTACGGGTGAGAAGGTCTCATCGTAGTCAATCCCTTGAACTTGTCGAAAACCTTTCGCAACAAGTCGAGCTTTATAGACAGTAATATTACCGTCAGCGTCAGTCTTCTTCTTGAAGATCCATTTATTTTCAATGGCTTGCCGATCATCGGGCAAGTCAACCAAAGTCCATACTTTGTTCTCATACATGGATCCCATCTCGGATTTCATGGCCTCAAGCCATTTTGCGGAATCTGGGCTCACCATCGCTTCTTCATAGTTCGTAGGTTCGTCATGGTCTAGTAACATAACCTCCAGAACAGGATTACCGTACCACTCTGGTGCGGATCTTAATCTGGTTGACCTACGAGGTTCAGTAATAACTTGATCTGAAGTTTCATGATCATTATCATTAACTTCCTCACTAATTGGTGTAGGTGTCGCAGAAACTGATATCTGTGATGATCTACTTTCCAATAAGGGAGCAGGTACAGTTACCTCATCAAGTTCTACTTTCCTCCCACTCACTTCTTTCGAGAGAAACTCCTTCTCTAGAAAGGATCCATTCTTAGCAACGAATGTCTTGCCTTCGGATCTGTGATAGAAGGTGTACCCAACAGTCTCCTTTGGGTATCCTATGAAGACACATTTCTCCGATTTAGGTTCGAGCTTATCAGGTTGAAGTTTCTTCACATAAGCATCGCAACCCCAAACTTTAAGATACGACAACTTTGGTTTCTTGCCAAACCATAGTTCATAAGGTGTCGTTTCAACGGATTTTGATGGTGCCCTATTTAGAGTGAATGCAGCCGTCTCTAAAGCATAACCCCAAAACGATAGCGGTAAATCAGTAAGAGACATCATAGATCGCACCATATCTAGTAAAGTACGATTACGACGTTCGGACACACCATTACGTTGTGGTGTTCCGGGTGGCGTGAGTTGCGAAACTATTCCGCATTGTTTCAAATGTAGGCCAAACTCGTAACTCAAATATTCTCCTCCATGATCTGATCGTAGAAACTTTATTTTCTTGTTACGATGATTTTCAACTTCGCTCTGAAATTCTTTGAACTTTTCAAATGTTTCAGACTTATGGTTCATTAAGTAGATATACCCATATCTGCTCAAATCATCTGTGAAGGTGAGAAAATAATGATATCCGCCACGAGCATCAATATTCATCAGACCACATACATCTGTATGTATGATTTCCAACAAATTAGTTGCTCTCTCCATAGTACCGGAGAACGGTGTTTTAGTCATCTTGCCCATGAGACACGGTTCGCAAGTACCAAGTGATTCATAATCAAGTGATTCCAAAAGTCCATCATTATGGAGTTTCTTCATGCGCTTTACACCGATATGACCTAAACGACAGTGCCACAAATAAGTTGCACTATCATTATCAACTCTGCATCTTTTGGCTTCGACATTATGAATATGTGTGTCACTACTACCGAGATTCATTAAAAATAGACCACTCTTCAAGGGTGCATGACCATAAAAGATATTACTCATATAAATAGAACAACCATTATTCTCTAATTTAAATGAATAACCGTCTCGCATCAAACATGATCCAGATATAATGTTCATGCTCAACGCTGGCACCAAATAACAATTATTTAGGTCTAATACTAATCCCGAAGGTAGATGTAGAGGTAGCGTGCCGACGGCGATCACATCGACTTTGGAACCATTTCCCACGCGCATCGTCACCTCGTCCTTAACCAATCTTCGCTTAATCCGTAGCCCCTGTTTCGAGTTGCAAATATTAGCAACAGAACCAGTATCAAATACCCAGGTGCTACTGCGAGCATTAGTAAGGTACACATCAATAACATGTATATCACATATACCTTTGTTCACCTTGCCATCCTTCTTATCCGCCAAATACTTGGGGCAGTTCCGCTTCCAGTGACCAGTCTGCTTGCGGTAGAAGCACTCAGTCTCAGGCTTAGGTATAGACTTGGGTTTGTTCTCCTGAACAACAACTTGCTTGCTGTTCTTCTTGAAGTTCCCCTTCTTCTTCCCTTTGCCCTTTTTCTTGAAACTAGTGGTCTTATTGACCATCAACACTTGATGCTCCTTTTTGATTTTTACCTCCGCTGCCTTTAGCATTGCGAAGAGCTCGGGAATTGTCTTATTCATCCCTTGCATGTTATAGTTCATCACGAAGCTCTTGTAGCTTGGTGGCAGTGATTGAAGAATTCTGTCAATGACGCTATCATCCAGAAGATTAACTCCCAGTTGAATCAAGTGATTATTATACCCAGACATTTTGAGTATATGCTCACTGACAGAACTATTCTCTTCCATCTTGCAGCTGTAGAACTTATTGGAGACTTCATATCTCTCAATCCGGGCATTTGCTTGAAATATTAACTTCAACTTCTGGAACATCTCATATGCTCCATGACGTTCAAAACGTCGTTGAAGACCCGGTTCTAAGCCGTAAAGCATGGCACACTGAACTATCGAGTAGTCATCAGCTTTGCTCTGCCAGACGTTCATAACTTCTGGTGGTTCTCTTGCAGCAGGCCTGGCACCCAGCGGTGCTTCCAAGATGTAATTCTTCTGTGCAGCAATGAGGATAATCCTCAAGTTACGGACCCAGTCCGTGTAATTGCTACCATCATCTTTCAACTTTGCTTTCTCAAGGAACGCATTAAAATTCAACGGAACAACAACACGGGCTATCTATCTACAATTAACATAGACAAGCAAGATACTATCAGGTACTAAGTTCATGATAAATTTAAGTTCTGTTAATCATATTACTTAAGAACTCCCACTTAGATAGACATCTCTCTAATCATCTAAGTGACTACGTGATCCAAATCAACTAAACCATAACCGATCATCACGTGAAATGGAGTAGTTTTCAATGGTGAACATCACTATGTTGATCATATCTACTATATGATTCACGCTCGACCTTTCGGTATCAGTGTTCCGAGGCCATATCTGCATATGCTAGGCTCGTCAAGTTTAACCTGAGTATTCCGCGTGTGCAACTGTTTTGCACCCGTTGTATTTGAATGTAGAGCCTATCACACCCGATCATCACGTGGTGTCTCAGCACGAAGAACTTTCGCAACGGTGCATACTCAGGGAGAACACTTTTATCTTGAAATTTTAGTGAGAGATCATCTTATAATGCTACCGTCAATCAAAGCAAGATAAGATGCATAAAAGATAAACATCACATGCAATCAATATAAGTGATATGATATGGCCATCATCATCTTGTGCTTGTGATCTCCATCTCCGAAGCACCGTCATGATCACCATCGTCACCGGCGCGACACCTTGATCTCCATCGTAGCATCGTTGTCGTCTCGCCAACTATTGCTTTTACGACTATTGCTACCGCTTAGTGATAAAGTAAAACAATTACATGGCGATTGCATTGCATACAATAAAGCGACAACCATATGGCTCCTGCCAGTTGCCGATAACTCGGTTACAAAACATGATCATCTCATACAATAAAATATAGCATCATGTCTTGACCATATCACATCACAACATGCCCTGCAAAAACAAGTTAGACGTCCTCTACTTTGTTGTTGCAATTTTTACGTGGCTGCTACGGGCTTAGCAAGAACCGTTCTTACCTACGCATCAAAACCACAACGATAGTTTGTCAAGTTGGTGCTGTTTTAACCTTCGCAAGGACCGGGCGTAGCCACACTCGGTTCAACTAAAGTGAGAGAGACAGACACCCGCCAGTCACCTTTAAGCAACGAGTGCTCGCAACGGTGAAACCAGTCTCGCGTAAGCGTACGCGTAATGTCGGTCCGGGCCGCTTCATCTCACAATACCGCCGAACCAAAATATGACATGCTGGTAAGCAGTATGACTTATATCGCCCACAACTCACTTGTGTTCTACTCGTGCATATAACATCAACACATAAAACCTGGCTCGGATGCCACTGTTGGGGAACGTAGTAATTTTAAAAAAATTCCTACGCACACGCAAGATCATGGTGATGCATAGCAATGAGAGGGGAGAGTGTTGTCCACGTACCCTCGTAGACCGAAAGCGGAAGCGTTAACACAACGCGGTTTATGTAGTCGTACGTCTTCACGATCCGACCGATCAAGTACCGAACGCACGACACCTCCGAGTTCAGCACACGTTCAGCTCGATGACGTCCCTCGAACTCCGATCCAGCCGAGTGTTGAGGGAGAGTTTCGTCAGCACGACGGCGTGGTGACGATGATGATGTTCTACTGACGCAGGGCTTCGCCTAAGCACCGCTACGATATTATCGAGGTGTAATATGGTGGAGGGGGGCACCGCACACGGCTAAAAGATCGTTGATCAATTGTGTGTATAGAGGTGCCCCCTTGCCCCCGTATATAAAGGAGCAAGGGGGGTTCGGCCGGCCTAGAGGAGAGGCGCGCCAGGAGGAGTCCTACTCCTACCGGGAGTAGGACTCCCCCTTTCCATGTTGGACTAGGAGAGAAAGGGGGAAGAGGTGGAGGGGAGGAAGGAAGGGGGGGGCGCCGCCCCCCTCTCCTTGTCCTATTCGGACTGGGGGGAGGGGCGCGCGGCCCTGCCCTGGCCTCCTCTCCTCTCTTCCACCTAGGCCCGCTAAGGCCCATTAAGTTACCGGGGGGTTCCGGTAACCTCCCGGTACTCCGGAAAAATCCCGATTTCACCCGGAACACTTCCGATGTCCAAACATAGGCTTCCAATATATCAATCTTTATGTCTCGACCATTTCGAGACTCCTCGTCATCTCCGTGATCACATCCGGGACTCCGAACAACCTTCGGTACATCAAAACATATAAACTCATAATATAACTGTCATCGTAACGTTAAGCGTGCGGACCCTACGGGTTTGAGAACTATGTAGACATGCCCGAGACACCTCTCTGGTCAATAACCAATAGCGGAACCTGGATGCTCATATTGGTTCCCACATATTCTACGAAGATCTTTATCGGTCAGACCGCATAACAACATACGTTGTTCCCTTTGTCATCGGTATGTTACTTGCCCGAGATTCGATCGTCGGTATCTCGATACCTAGTTCAATCTCGTTACCGGCAAGTCTATTTACTCGTTCCGTAATACATCATCCCGCAACTAACTCATTAGTCACAATGCTTGCAAGGCTTATAGTGATGTGTATTACTGAGTGGGCCCAGAGATACCTCTCCGACAATCGGAGTGACAAATCCTAATCTCGAAATACGCCAACCCAACAAGTACCTTTGGAGACACCTGTAGAGCACCTTTATAATCACCCAGTTACGTTGTGACGTTTGGTAGCACACAAAGTGTTCCTCCGGTAAACGGGAGTTGCATAATCTCATAGTCATAGGAACATGTATAAGTCATGAAGAAAGCAATAGCAACATACTAAATGATCGAGTGCTAAGCTAACGGAATGGGTCAAGTCAATCACGTCATTCTCCTAATGATGTGATCTCGTTAATCAAATGACAACCCATGTCAATAGCTAGGAAACACAACCATCTTTGATCAACGAGCAAGTCAAGTAGAGGCATACTAGTGACACTCTGTTTGTCTATGTATTCACACATGTATTATGTTTCCGGTTAATACAATTCTAGCATGAATAATAAACATTTATCATGATATAAGGAAATAAATAATAACTTTATTATTTCCTCTAGGGCATATTTCCTTCATAAGCATCAAGATCTTGGGACTCGGCCCTTTTTATTATCACACATACACGCAGGGACCAACAGTGCGTCCGGTGCCCTGTGAAAACAGTCATGGCCGCCTATCCAAGCACGACCCCGTCCCAAGAGTGACCTCATGTCACCCCCGTCACTAGTAATGCGGGCACCATGCTAGTATCGGTCTAGGTAATCAATAATGCCCCGTCCCATAAGGGGTAGAGTGGTTGCGCATGTTTGGTTGGGACGGTCGACAAATCTTAAATCTAATCCGTCACTGTAAACAACACTTATTCACTTGCTTCGGTACACAACTTCTCCACCAAGTAGTGACCTAGTTCATCATCATTTCCCCTGGGCATTAGTGGCACCCACTGGGGCTATTTGCAAGTATGTCAAACCACACTTGTTTCTATCCAGGCATAACCCTGACCCATTTTGCATAGCCAAGTACTATAGCATGTTTCCACAACCCACCAACACAACTCTAAACAAGGAGAGAGTCATGAATAATGCAAGTGTCAACGGGTATGCAACGAAGGCAGCCTAGCAAGGTTGCCATGCATTCAACAATAACGGAAAGAAATGCTATTATGATTAAGAAGGATTCATCATGGTCAAAGGGCTGCTTGCCTAGTTCATGAGAGTCTTGAAATCTTCTGGTCCTTCTCCAAGTACTCTGTCTACTTCGTCAACTAACGCCGGAAACATTCACAATGAGCAACACAACAAGGCAAAAATAAAAGTGCTCTAAAGATTCAAGTTGGACTTTTCTAGGATGCCTCTGGTCATATGGGCAATGACCAAAGTGATTTCAATGGAATTGGATAAGTGGATATTTGTGAACATTTCAATATGATGGAATAAATGGATTCAATGGATCTGCAAGTTGTACACAGAATGCCTTTTTATAAAAATGATTAAAAGTACCCATTAAATCAGGCATGATTTTAGAAACATTTAGAAATTGGTTTCACTGAATATGGAGTCCAAAATGAATATTCTATGAATTTTGGAAGCTGATTTAGGGGTATAAATGACCTACTTATTAGATCCAGTGGAAACTAGGTAGAATAAAAATGTTCACTATGTCTCATTAAATAGGACTTGATTTATGAAGTCTATAGAAATTTGAATCATCAAATTGGGACATGAAATGAATTAACTATGGATTTTAGAAGCTCACTGGAAAAGAAAAAGAAGAAGATTTGGGTTATACCTAAACTGTGCACAGTGCGTAGTTTAGCACCGCATCGCACTGGGCCGGCCCAGCGGCTCGGCTGCGCGTGCAGAGGAGGTGACGTCGAAGGCGGCTTCGTGGTGGGGAGCCTTCATGCAGGGGAGGCGGATCTAGCCGAAGCCGTTTCCACTTAAATGGTCGGGCCCGCCCGTTGGGTCGCTGACGCGCAGGGCCCAGCGGCAGGCCGTCTTCAACCTCCCAAGCGCGCTCCGGTCGCGGGGAGCAGCGGCTCCCGCCGGCGATTGCCGGGGTTACAGAGCACCCCCGGCGACGTTCTTTCCACCGGCGTGACCAACGGAGAGAGACGCTTCCAGCCACGGGTGACACGCATGCCGAGGAGTACCTGGTCAAGGAGAGCGCCGTCCGTGGCGGACGTGGCCGACGGCAATGGCGGGCACGGTGCTCCGTTTCGCTGGGAGGAGTAACCGGAGTGCGGGGGAGCTCCGCGGGGGCAGTGGAGATGCAAAGTAACCCATAGGTGGGGAGGAGGGGGCCTGGACGACGAGAATTTATGCGGTGGTCGACGGCTCGGCTCCGGCCATGGACGAGGTTGGAGGGCAGGGGAGGAGGTGCGGATTGGTCCAGGGGATGCACGGGAGAGAGAGAGCAAAGGGGATCCAGAGGGAGGTCAGGGGCGACCTTATATGGCGAGGCCACGACTCACCGTGGACGTAGCGCACGGGTGGCCGCGGCAACAGCTCGGGTAGCCAGAAGGGAGGGAGAGGGGCTGTCTACGGCGTTCATGGGAGTTGAGTAGGGCACCAGTAAGAGAAAGGAGGAGCGGGGCGAGCTCGAGGGGGTCCCTGGCGTGGGCGCATGCATTGGCCGAGCTGGGCGGCGTCTGGCGCGCGCCTGAGGGGTGAGAGAGAGAAGGGAAGGAGGGGGACAGCACGGTGGAGTGTTGCGGACATCGAGGCACCTCGACTGGCGCGACGGGGAGGCTCGAGGTAGTCGAGGGATGCGGTGTCAACGCTCGGGTGCTCTGCCACGCGCTCCAGAGCATGCAAATGGCCGGCATCCGCGGTTTTTGCACGCACCCGCGCGTCCACTTGTGTCCAGTGGCTGCAGGAAGAATAAACAAGGGGGGAGGGGGCCTTGGATGCTCTGGGACCTGGCAGGAGTGAGAGAGAGGTGAGAAAATGGGAGAAATGCAGCTGTCCAGAGAGGGAAAATGGGGTTTCACCCCCCTCAGTCATTGAGCTCTGGTTGGGAGGGAGTTACTGGAGGTAGAGGGTGACTATATGAAGCTCTGGTAAAAAGTTGAGCTCAAGGAGAATAGCGTAAGTGGTCAAAACAATGATTTTTGGTAAAATGTCAGAAGGTGTTTGATGCAAGTTTGGGAAAGCAAATGGAGTCCAATTTACATGAGAATTAACAGGATCAAATGTCATATAGGAATGGGTTTGATCACCAAGTTTGAGCTCATTTGGGGAAAGTTGCCAATGTAACTTTGGCAAACCCTAGAAATCAACAGAAATGGATTTTCCAGGATTTAGCCATGCAAATATTTTCTCCTTGATGAACCACTTGGTGTAGTCTCATAATTTGAGGATTTGAACATGTCCACAAAGATTCAGATCAAAAGGAGACACTTGGCAATGTAAAGTTGTTATAATTTGGATCTGGACAGAGAGGGTTTTGGGGCACTTTGATCAAGTTATCTTGATCAAAAACTTGTGCCATTTGGTCTAGATGAATAATCAGACCATTTCAGCATGTGTACCAAGTTTGAGAACATTCGGACATGTTTGGCAATGCAAAGTTATTCAAACTTGGAAAAGGACAGGAATGGTTTTGAGAGGGTTTCATGGGGTTATACTATTCTCCATGACATGAGACATGTCAAGGTCACCAAATAGGGCATTTGTGACATGCTAGAATTTTCTTGGAATTTTTAGAGGATATTTCCTTTGTAAATATTTCAAAATCTTGAAATATCCAGAAAAGGTTTTTGAGGGATTTGACCAATATTTTGAACATGACCATGTCTTGAAACTCTTATATATGGACAATATATGTCCACTGAGTTTTCCTAAATTTTCACAAATATTTTTAAAGCATTAAAATATTTTTAACCTATTAAAGACCATTTCTGGCCTAAAGAAAAAGCCTTTAAATAAAATAGCAAAATAACTTTTAAAATTATATTTTTGTGGTTCATGGTAGTATTATAACTAATAGGAGTCAAATATGTTTTTGGAAATATTTTTCATACCCCAAATCAAGTACTTGTAGTGCAAACCTCAATTCAGGGGTTTTTGGAAAACTAAATTTAGAGAAAACTTTTTGGCCAAATTATTTTTGTAAGAAAATTCTATAATGTACTATACACATGGAATGATCATTGGTTCAAGAGTCTGGAGCAAGGAGATGAAGTATAGGAGTTGGAGGATTTATTTGATTTTTTTGGAGCACTTGCAAACAGCAGACAAAAATAAATCAAGCAGAGTCCAAAGCACTCAAAAGTTTTTGTCAAACCACTTTTTATCATGATTGTTAGCTTAAGTGTAGTGGCATGAAAATCAGGGTGTGAAAACCAATGTCAGTCGCCTCCTCCCGCCAGTTGACTGGCTCCTGGAGACCGATATCTAGAACATTCTGGTCTTCCTTGAAGCTAGGGCGAACGTCCAAGAGTACGCCAACAATGGTGCAAGACACCGCCGTCACCGTCGGTCAGTGGCCCGACGACACACAGAGCACGCCAGAGGAGCCACTTCCCACCGCAAGAAGCCGCCGCCGCCGCCGCGTAATCTAAATTTTCCTTGAAAAATGTTCGGATTTCTATCTTCAAATCCGAATGTTTGGGATTTCTCATTTCCGTTTATTTAAGTTCGATCGTCGTATGAATGTAAAGTCAAAGTTAGACTGAATGAAATCTATGGTTTGATCGATTGAATGTTCTGCTAGAGCCGTATCAAATTAAATATAAAACGTCATCAAGTGACATGTATTCCTTCTCATCGCAAACATTTCATATTGAATACCACGCCAATTCCAAATGTTATTTTAGGGAAGTCCATTCCAAATACTTGTTGGGTGCGACCAGTCGCCTTGTTCGAGCACTAGGCGATACATCTATTTATCCATGTATTTAGTTATTACGGAGTAGTAGATAAATAGTACTACAACTAGCCTAACTTGTCCGTCACGGTCACTTTTGTTCCTAAACTTGTTACATGTATAATACTACTAGTACGTGAAACTGGTGCCGTAACTTGTGAGTGCGTCTAGATGGTCAACGGCAACACCGCCCGGGCGTTCTTCGTGTTTGCCCATGCGTCTAGTAAGTGAAGGTGAATAGTACATGCTAACGAGCCGATCCCACTAATGTTCTAAAATTAATATTAAAACATGTTATCCATTAAAAGGCTGTGGTAACATAAAAATATTATATCAACAAAGGGGAGTACAACAAACATTACTACTATGTTCCCTCTTGATGTGTGGCTTGAAGGCCTTAGTCGCATGTTCGACCCTTGTCCTTTTTCATTTTTAATTTATATATGGGTACAAAATTGTTCCATGACAGGTGCCCCCTCGGTGTGTAGTTTGTAGCACTTTAATTTCTAGGTCAAAATTTGTTCCATCACAGGTGGACTAGTGTGTAGTTTGTAGCTTATTTGTAATAAATAAAGAGAACAACAGAGTTTTTTGCAAAAATACCATGGTGCGACGTGGAAGGTGAGAAAGGGCGTGCGAGAGAGTGGTGACTGAGCCAGAGGGAAATCAATTGGAGGAGGTGTAGGGGTTGCAACGGTGTTTGGAGTAGTTGTGGGCTGAATGCTACAAAAATATAATCTAATCCCACCAGAATAAATTCCTTCACTAATTAGTCCAAGGTTGGAGTCCCCCTCACAATGTAAATAGCTCCAACTCTGCAAGGATGGAGAGGTAGCTTCAATGTGTGGAAGATACGGCGTGAGAAAGCAAGGTCAATCAAGACATAGATAGATAGAGACAAAGTGAGTGTGGTCCGGCATTCGTTGAAAAGATATATATGCTCTGGAGAGATAGTTTCCGGTTGAGCTTTTGGGAAGGGTGAGGGCTATAAGAGAGAGCTTGAGAGATGATACAATCACATAGTGCGGGGGGGGGGGAGCAAGGTCAATAGATACATAGATAAAGGGAGAGAGATTAGCGAGTGTGGGTCGTCATGCGATCGAAAGAGTGAGACAGGTTGGAGAGGGTGACCTAGATAGACAATATGCGTGACAGAGTATACAATATGAATATGTCGAATTGGGCCCAAACATGGAGATATATCATTTGTGTGTGTGAGAAAAAGCGAGGTCAATCGAGACATACATAGAGACGAGAGAGACAGAGAGAGAGATAGATAGATAGATAGAGAGAGAGAGAGAGCGTGGGCCGCCATGAGGTCAAAAGAGTGGGGGCGGCTTGGATGGACTGACCTAGATAGACAATCTGCGTGAGAGAGTATAGAGTGTGTCAATCGAGGCCCGAACAGGGAGATATATCATTTGTGTGTGAGGGAAAGCGAGGTTAATCGAGACTTAGATAGAGAGAGAGAGATTGAGAGTGTGTGCCGCCGTGCGGAAGAAAGAGTGAGAAAGTCTTGAGAGAGTGACCTAGATAGACAATGTGCGTGCGTGCGCACGAGAGGGGGGTCTAGATAGGCAATGCATGTATCTAGAGAGAGAGGGTGGGAGGGAGAGAGAGATAGAGAGCTCGGCATGGAGTGCAATGGCGGGTGTGTGAGAGAGATACATTTTTTAACAGAGTGGAAAAGGGGGTTGTGTAGTTGAGATAGTTAGAGATCAAAACATGGAGAGAAAGAATGAAGGTGTGTCAGAAACCAATAGCTTTGTAAGGTGGTTAGGAGAGGAAGATTGATCGATACATGAAGTATGTAGCGTGTCTGCCGAGGGGGGGCTAAAAACAACATTTGAATGTAGATAGTACTAGACTTAATATTGACGTTTCAATTTAGTGTACATTGTAAGATTTGAATTGAGGACCATGCATATGGCTGCCGTAATTATTTCGAATTCGTGCCATACTAGGTTTGGAAAAGTTGACATTGACTCGATTGTTGTGGTATTTTGTATGTGTGTGGTCATATTCTTGAATCCATCCAAAGTTTTCTCACTACCATGGTCTTCATCCTATACATATGAATTTGTATTAAAAAAGTGGCGTGGATACTGTGAAATGGGAAATCCATGTTAGAATTGGAGATCGCTATGTGACACACACTCTAACTCAAAGAACTCCTCATTAATTAATTTATAGTATCTCGTTTTGATGGACTTATTATTTGCAAGGAAAACACGGGTATGGTAATACATACATATTCGTTTGCAAATGAAAGAAGATTTGTTTGCATTCTCAAATGTAGGCGCACCGGGCAGACAAAGGTCGTGTCATGGTGGTCGCGTGTGTCGTATGGACGCTGATACATCTCCAACATATCTATAATTTCTGATTGTTCCATGCTGTTATATTATCATTCTTGTATGTTTTACAATTATTTTATAGCAACTTTATATCATTTTTTGGGACTAACCTATTGACATAGTGCTAGTGCCAGTTGCTGTTTTTTGCTTGTTTTTTACTTCACAGAATATCAGTACCAAACGGAGTCCAAACACAGCAAAACTGTTTGGAGAATTTTTCTGGACCAAAAGACACCCGTTGGGGCCAAGGACTACCAGAGGGGGCTTCGAGGGGAGCACTACCCACCTGGGCGCGCCCTAGTGGGTTGTGCCCACCTCGGCTGCCTCCCGCAGCGCCTCTTTGCTCTATAAGTACCTCGAAAATCCAAAAACCATAGGGGAGTCGATGAAACACAATTCCAGCCACCGCTTATTCCAGAAACACCAGATCCAATGTAGACACCATCACGGAGGGCTTCATCATCCTCATTGGTGCTTCTCCGATGATGCGTGAGTAGTTCATTGTAGACCTATGGGTCCGTAGTTAGTAGCTAGATGGCTTCCTCTCTCTCTTGTGATTCTCAATACAATGGTCTCTTGGAGATCTATTTGATGTAACTCTTTTTGCGGTGTGTTTGTTGGGATCTGATGAACTTTGAGTTTATGATCGGATCTTTCTATCCATGAAAGTTATTTGAGTTTCTTTGATCTCTTATATGCATGATTACTTATAGCCTCATATTTCTTCTTCGAATCTTTGGTTTAGTTAGGCCGACTAGATCGAGTTTTCTTGCCATGGGAATAGGTACTTTGTGATGGGTTCGATCGTGTTGTGTTCTTTCCCAGTGACAGAAGGGGCAGCAAGACACGTATTGATCGTTGCTATTAAGGATAACAAGATAGGGTCTGTTCCTACATGAATAGATCTTGTTTACATCATGGCATCGTTCTTATTTCATTACTCCGTTTCTCCATTAACTTAATACACTAGATGCATGCCGGATAGTGGTCGATGTGTGGAGTAATAGTAGTAGATGCAGGCAGGAGTTGGTCTACTAATCTTGGACGTGATGCCTATATAATGATCATTTCCTGGATATCGTCATAATTGTTTGGAGTACTATCAATTGCCCAACAGTTATTTGTTTACCCACCGCATTCTATTTTCTCTAGAGAACCTACTAGTGAAATCTACGGCCCCCGGGTCTATTTTCTGATCATATATTTTCAGATATATATTGCTATTTGCCTTTTTATTTATTTGCATCTTTTATTTTCAGATCTATATTATCAAAAACCCAAAAATACATCGCTAAATTTTATTTGCTTTTATTTTATTTGCATCTACCATCTATCACTTTAGCAATCTTTTACCCGGGAGGGATTGACAACCCCTCTTTGTGTCGGGTTGAGAGTATTTGTTCTTTGTGTGCAGTTACCGTTTACATAGTGTTGCTTGGTTCCTCTACTGGTTCGATAACCTTGGTTTCATAACTGAGGGAAATACCTACCTTCACTATACTGCATCATCCCTTACTCCTTGGGAAAAATACTGACGCAAATACAATACAAGAAAGGATTATCAAAGGGAATTTCTTGCACCGTTGCCGGGGAGGATCAAGTCAATGTAGTTTCCCATCAACGCGCCAATTTCTTGCACCGTTGTCGGGGAGACATCATCAACATCTATCTGGTTCCTAATCACAAATCTCATCTCCTTGCAATTTACATTATTTGCCTTTTGCCTCTCGTTTTCATCTCCCCCACTTCACAAAAATTTGCCGTTCTATTCTCCCTCTTTTTCCCGTTCGCCGTTTTTCTCGTTAGATTTGTTTTTGTGTGCAATTTTGTTTGCCACTTTTGAAGTTATGGATAGTTCTTCCTCTATGCGTGCACCCCCGAGAACGAGGTTCTTAATTTCAAACAAAGCGGAGGGGAGAATCTAAAAGATGCTTGGTATAGAATTTGGAATGCTCATAATAGATCTATTCGTAGGCAATCTACCGTTTTTCTTCTTCGCTGTTTTTATGTGGGCATCACTATTTGGTATAGATTTGTTCTGGATACGATTATCGGTGGGAATTTCTTGATGTGTCCTTCTCTAGATGCTTTTAATGCTATGGGAAATCTAGTGGGTTCACCACCTCTTATGATTAATGAAACAACTTTAACTCTCGAGCATGTTATGGAAGGGCTAGATGCTATTGAAAAGAAAATGCTCACTGAATAAAACATTGAAAAATTAGATAAAGGGATGCGCAAGTTGCTAATAGAATTGGGTCAAAAGCGGGAGATGCTCTTAAAGTACTAAAAGAAAAGGAACCCGCATTTAACGAGAGAATAGAGGAGAGCCCCGCTAGAATTGATAAGTTGGAAGAAATTTTAGTAATCTAAGCACGACTTTTGCTTGCGCTAAAACTATTGAAAAAACTCCCGTAAAAATTGGCAAGATTACTCAAGTCACTAAAAACAGGGGTGCAACTTCTAGTAATAACAAAGAAGATCTTAAGATGATTAGTATTCACCCCGATTTTGTTGAAGTGATAAAAGACCCTACTTGCAAGAATGAATTATTCAAACTTGTTCCTAGGAGTACTGTTATTGAAAATTTGTATGCTAAACCTTTGAAGAATTCTATGTGTTTGATTGAGGAGTTGGAAACTAAAGATGACTATACTTGAATCTATGGTTTATGCCTAGCTAGGGGCATAAAACGATAGCGCTTGTTGGGAGGCAACCAAATGAATAAAATTTACTTTTGCCTTTTTCTTTCTGTTCTTGAGTGTTTGCACAATTATGCCTCTATTTTAATTGTGCTTTTTATGTTTTAGTTAGTGTTTGTGCGAAGCTAATCCTTTGGGATCATGTTGGGTGATAGTTGATTTGATCTTGTTGAAAAATAGTAAATTTTGTGCTTAGTTAAATAATTTACTAAATCACAGAAACATGCTTGTGCTCTAAATTTTTTACACAAGATATATAGAAATTAACCACGTTGTTCTAATTTTTTTTAGAATTTTTGGATGTATAGAAGTATACGAAGCTTTTAGATTTCTACAGACTGTTCTGTTTTTGACACTCTGTTTTCTTTGTGTTGTGTGCTTATTTAGATTAATCTATGGACTTTATCGGGGGAGGGGGGTATAAGCCATAGCAAAGTTGGAATACAGTAGATATAATGCAAAAATAAAATATCAATGGGTTTGCAACAGTACTTAGAGTGGTGATTTTCTTTGTTATACTAACAGATCTCATGAAGGTTTTGTTAAGTTTTGTGTGATTGAAGTTTTCAAGTTTTGGGTGAGATCGCGATGGATGAAGGAATAAGGAGAAGCAAGAGCCTAAGCTTGGGGATGCCCCATGGAAACCCAAGATAATATTCAAGGATGAACAAGCAACTAAGCTTGGGTATGCCCCGAGTGGCATTCCCTCTTTCTTCTACGACCATCGGTATTTTACTTGGAGCTATATTTTTATTCGTCACGTATCATGGGTTTTGCTTGGAGCGTCTTGTATTATATGAGTCTTTGCTTGATTTTATTTTTGTTTTGTGTCAAGTATCCTTGCTAAGCACACCTATTTGAGAGAGACAAAATTATGCTATGATTTGTTAGAATTGCTATTTATGCTTCACTTAAATTTTTTGAGCTATGGAATTGCTCTAGTGCTTCACTTATATCTTTTTGAGCACATCATGCTTTGATAATTTTGAAGAAATGCTCTCATGCTTCACTTAGATCTATTTGAGAGTTAGTATTTTTGAAGAAATTCTCTCATGCTTCACTTATATTATTTTTAGAGATTGTAAATCTTTATGCTCATGTTCTTCACTTAAATTTTTTTGAGCTTGTCAAAAAGCAATTGCAACATATGAAACTAGTCCCAAAGTGATAGATATTCGAGATGGATATAATAAAAACTTTCATGAAGATCATTGGACAAAATAAACTTGATTCTTTGTAATAGTTTTCAGATAAGATGATAGTGATACGTGAGTCATGTTGATGAGTAATTATTCCTTAGTAAGAATATTGGTGTTAAGGTTTGTGATTCCCTATGCAAGAACGGAAGTCAATAGTTATGCAATGAAATTACGTACTACTTGTGGTGCATTATTCGGTGTTAGTTATGCTTAATGCTCGCTTATGTGATATTTTGTTTCTTGGTTGGGTGCTTCTCAATCTTTTTGCTATCCTTCACTTGTACTAAATAGAAATACTACTTGTGCATCCAAAATCCTTAAACCCAGTTTGCCATACGAGACCACCATACCTACCTATATGCGGTATTTCCGTGCCGTTCTAAGCAAATTTGTATGTGCCATCTCTAATTTCCAAAAAAAAATATCCTTTTGTGTGCTCGTATTGCTCATGAAGCGGCAGGGGGTGGCCAATATTTTCCATGCTAGATATGTTATTCTCAAGATGAGTGTTTATTCACTTGTCATTGCACGGAAGTACGACAAAGGTATTAGGGATGCCCAGTCCCAAAATGAAAAATGAATTTTTTTTATGTTGTCAAATAATAAATTCCTTGGGAAGTGTTGGTTTGGATGGTACCTGTGGATACGGCTAGACGTGAAATGTGAAAGAATGGTGGAAAAAGGAATAAACTTTATTTTTTGTTTGGGAACCGCCTATGATATATTCTGCATGGAAAGTGTTGGGAATTACTCATTCATTTTCATTGACGGGAAAAGTATGCCACCCAAAATGTTTTTATCTCTCTTTTTCGCTTTGAGCTCTGGTACCTCTACAAATCCCTACTTCCCTCTGTGAAGGGCCTTTCTATTTACTTTATGCAATTTTTATTTTTATTGAGTCTACATCTTCTCTTATAAAGCACCAACTAAGGGGCACTATTGATGAGGACATGACTACCTTGGATACGACCAAAAATATTGCATACATGCATATTTGCCAGGTGATTTCTAGTGCAAACTATTCAATAATCTATTTATGTTATCCAGAACAAAAATACTTCACACACTTTTGTGTTTTGTCTAATTGCAGGTGTATGGGACATTTGTACAATCCACATATGAAGATAAGGCAAAAGGAGAAGTTTAGGTTCTGTTCAAAAAGTCCTCTCACGTCACTTTTGGGCCAAGAGAAGATAGAGTCCAAGTCTCTCACGTTCTGGATTCAGATTCGGACTGCACAGACATACCTGACTCAAAACGCCAACAACTTTTTCATACGGACTCCGAATTGGGTGATTCTTTTTTTGTTGGAAACTAGATTTCGTGCTCTTTCCAACCCAATTGGATTCACTTTTAAATTCGTCCGGAGCATTGAGTTATGGTCGAAACAATCTGACGTTGCACCAGAATCCGAGTCAAACTACAAGTCCAAAGGTGTTGCATCACCTCCACTTGGGCCCATGAGCCTTGTACGACCTAGGGTTGGTTTTAGGCTGCCTTGGGACGTCCTCCCACCTCCTTGGCCGCCACCCCTTGCTCCTATATAAGTAGATCCATCTAGTAGCTTTTTCCTTGGAATTTGTTTAGTTAAAAGTTAGCCATTGCAACTTCGTGTACTTCGTTTGTGTCCAACGACCAGACCAAGACCGCTTACGGATTCCCACCACTATCAATGCTTCATATATATTCGCAATATTCAGATTGCATTATCATATTCTTGCTCGTTCTTCGATTGCTTGCAGGAATAGACCTTCGTGGTCAGGCTGATCGTGCTTCCGGCATCGTCAGTAACCTCAGGAGATTGGTTTAGCGATTGATAAGGCGCAACGTCGTGCACGTTTGTAGTCGGATCGTCAAAGTCGTCTCCACCAAATCGATAGTTATCATCTCATCGAAAGATCGGGACACCTTTGCCTCTATCAAGTGGTATCAGTTTTCAAGTTGCTCGGTGAGAATTTCCAGTTTCCCCTAGATTAGATTTATTTTCTTACCTATTGTCCAAGAAAAAGCCACAAAAAAGTTAGATCTATTCATCCTTTTGTCCAAGCCAGTCTGAGCCTTTGCAATTTTCTATTCATTGTTTGCATTATTGAATTATCGGTTGCATCGTCGTGTCGAGTTGCTGGTCTTAGGGTCTAGTTCGTTTAGAGTTTCGAGTTCTGTTCACATTAGTCACGTCGCCGCTGCATCGTTATCCCTTCTGCTGTCCACCACACCATCCATCAAATTCCACCATGTGCTACCCATAGTTCATTGTCACAATCATAGTTGAGGTCGTTCACATCTTCGCTTGATCCAATCTGCATCTTATCTAGTTTGTCTTTAGAAGAAAGTGAAGAAGATTTTATGGATAGATTTTGGGGAGGATTAAATCGTGACATTCAGGAGATACTAATACATGAAGAGTGTTATCCTATGGACCATTTGTTTCATCTTGCTTGCAAAGCTGAACAGGAAATAAAACGACGTGTTGCGCACAAGGAGAACAAGCGCGAGATGCACATTCCAAGAGTTGATACGGTTGTCCCTTCAACTACTAAGCATACTATGACAACCACATCCGTTGTTGTGAGGACTACATCACCTCCACCATGTGACACATCATCACCGAGAGTGCCTACCTCATCTGAGTTGATCATAAGAGGTAATGACAAAGGTACTAATCTTCCACTTCCACATGAGTATGATGAATGTCTTGTCAATTTAAGTGCACCATGCGGTGAGCTACCCACTACTTTGATCACACCAGCTACCTTAGAGGACTATGTTGATGATTTGACTCTGCCATGTGATCAAACAATTTTGAGTGAGCCCATTGAATTAACTATCGATGCAAAAGAATCAAGTGAATCAGGGAATAAATCAGATTTGGATCAAATATGTTTGAAAATAATTGTGCCAATGTTTAATCATTTTGATATGACCTCTAATCTTGGTGATGGTTCATCAATGTTGGGATGGTTTAATGATGAATATTGTCAATCTTTTCATATGAATAAGAGCTTCACTTATATGTGCAAACTGAGTTGCAATACTTTCATGCCTTCTACTTCTTGTGATAATATTTTGGCTTTATATTTTATTAACTATGAAAGTTACTCATGTATACATGTGTCATATGTGCAAAATCCACGGGAAGTAAAAATGGATGACATATACATATACAACATGTACACCTTGTCTCTTTTGTTAGCCACATTTCAGATTAAGCAACGCCGAGGACGGCTTTGTTTTCAAGAAGGGGAGGATGATGAGGACATGATTACCTTGGATACGACCAAAAATATTGCATACATGCATATTTGCCAGGTGATTTCTAGTGCAAACTATTCAATAATCTATTTATGTTATCCAGAACAAAAATACTTCACACACTTTTGTGTTTTGTCTAATTGCAGGTGTATGGGACATTTGTACAATCCACATATGAAGATAAGGCAAAAGGAGAAGTTTAGGTTCTGTTCAAAAAGTCCTCTCACGTCACTTTTGGGCCAAGAGAAGATAGAGTCCAAGTCTCTCACGTTCTGGATTCAGATTCGGACTGCACAGACATACCTGACTCAAAACGCCAACAACTTTTTCATACGGACTCCGAATTGGGTGATTCTTTTTTTGTTGGAAACTAGATTTCGTGCTCTTTCCAACCCAATTGGATTCACCTTTAAATTCGTCCGGAGCATTGAGTTATGGTCGAAACAATCTGACGTTGCACCAGAATCCGAGTCAAACTACAAGTCCAAAGGTGTTGCATCACCTCCACTTGGGCCCATGAGCCTTGTACGACCTAGGGTTGGTTTTAGGCTGTCTTGGGACGTCCTCCCACCTCCTTGGCCGCCACCCCTTGCTCCTATATAAGTAGATCCATCTAGTAGCTTTTTCCTTGGGATTTGTTTAGTTAAAAGTTAGCCATTGCAACTTCGTGTACTTCGTTTGTGTCCAACGACCAGACCAAGACCGCTTACGGATCCCCACCACTATCAATACTTCATATATATTCGCAATATTCAGATTGCATTATCATATTCTTGCTCGTTCTTCGATTGCTTGCAGGAATAGACCTTCGTGGTCAGGCTGATCGTGCTTCCGGCATCGTCAGTAACCTCAGGAGATTGGTTTAGCGATTGATAAGGCGCAACGTCGTGCACGTTTGTAGTCGGATCGTCAAAGTCGTCTCCACCAAATCGATAGTTATCATCTCATCGAAAGATCGGGACACCCTCGCCTCTATCAAGTGGTATCAGTTTTCAGGTTGCTCGGTGAGAATTTCCAGTTTCCCCTATATTAGATTTATTTTCTTACCTATTGTCCAAGAAAAAGCCACAAAAAAGTTAGATCTATTCATCCTTTTGTCCAAGCCAGTCTGAGCCTTTGCAATTTTCTATTCATTGTTTGCATTATTGAATTATCGATTGCATCGTCGTGTCGAGTTGCTGGTCTTAGGGTCTAGTTCGTTTAGAGTTTCGAGTTCTGTTCACATTAGTCACGTCGCCGCTGCATCGTTATCCCTTCTGTTGTCCACCACACCATCCATCAAATTCCACCATGTGCTACCCATAGTTCATTGTCACAATCATAGTTGAGGTCGTTCACATCTTCGCTTGATCCAATCTGCATCTTATCTAGTTTGTCTTGGAAAGAGGGAGAGAAAAAAAAGACAGAGAAAAAAAAAGAGAGAAAAAAAAGAAAAAGAAGTCAGAAAAAAAGAGAAAGAACAAAAAGTGTGAGTAAAAAAAAGAGAGAAGAAAAAAAAACAAAATTCGGATCTATCTAGACTCAATCTCGTAGTTGAATTCGGATTGGAATCTGTTTTGTGCACTGTTTAGTAAAACAGGCATACCTTCCTTATACGAAGTCCGTTTTGACTCCGCGAGTACTCAAATGAAAGCTAGCGACGAGCCGCATCTAAATAGTTGCAGAGACTAGTTCAATATTTGACACCTCAAAATCGTCTTCTAAATAGGTCTTTTTGCCCTCCAAAGTTCGCGGACACAGCTTATTCCAGTTTTTCAAGCCAGTTTCAGAATTCTTTCACTCCTCATATCAACTCGGAATTGAGTGATTCTTTTTGCATTGGAAAGCTTGAGTTAGTAGCATTCTTTGAAAAAAATTATCAGAAAATTGGCACAAACTTTTCAAGAGGAAAGTTGGAGAGAGTTGTTGTATATCCTGCTTGGCAGTTGTTTTTCATCATTATCTTTACTGCCGTTGTGATCTTCACTTATATCTTGCTGTCCAGAGCTACTTAGTATCCTTGATTGATGCTAGTTGTGCTACGCCGTGACCTCATTAGTGTTCTAGGCTCGCGTCTCTAGTCCGGTCTAGCCTAGGACCAGCACAGTACCGTCGTTGAGCGTTTATTCAACATTGCATCTCTGAATTGATTATTGCTAATATTTTGCTACCATATATAGCCAACCCAGCTCCACATATTTCTACACCGTGTATACGTACGTTCCCCTGGCAATCGCTTTACTCAATCTTTGGAGTTATTTGACACCGCTGGTTGCCTGTCAGCACCTGCTGCTTGGTAAGAACTTGTAAGATATTGATATTTGTTTTACTGTGAGCGCTTTACCACCACATCCTAGTAGTTCATAGGAACATTATTCTTGAATTTTGTTTCTTGTTTCTACTAATCATGACAGGATCTAGAGTCAATTCATGGGGTTTGTCGATCGTGGGAGATGTGCCATCACCTATGCAAATACCACAACCGTCACGAGAGGTGCACAAACATCCAAATGCACATGATCAGGTTAATGTTTCTATACCACCATTTAATGGCCGTTTTAGACCTGCTTTATATATTGAATGGGTGTTTGACCTAAATAATATATTTGCTTCCAATAATTTTGATGTACGTAAAAAAGTTAAGGTTGCGGTTGGTTCTTTCACTGGTTATGCTGTAGTTTGGTGGAGTGAATATTGTCGGTTACACCCTAATGATATACCTACTACTTGGGATGATTTGAAACTTGCCATGCGACATACATTCGTTCCCGCTTATTATACTCGTGACATGATTACAAAGTTGCAACATTTAAAACAAGGTAGTGACACCGTAACGAAATATTATGATACTTTACAAACTACCTTGCTGCATTCCTCTTTAGAAGAAAGTGAAGAAGATTTTATGGATAGATTTTGGGGAGGATTAAATCGTGACATTCAGGAGATACTAATACATGAAGAGTGTTATCCTATGGACCATTTGTTTCATCTTGCTTGCAAAGCTGAACAGGAAATAAAACGACGTGTTGCGCACAAGGAGAACAAGCGCAAGATGCACATTCCAAGAGTTGATACGGTTGTCCCTTCAACTACTAAGCATACTATGACAACCACATCCGTTGTTGTGAGGACTACATCACCTCCACCATGTGACACATCATCACTGAGAGTGCCTACCTCATCTGAGTTGATCATAAGAGGTAATGACAAAGGTACTAATCTTCCACTTCCACATGAGTATGATGAATGTCTTGTCAATTTAAGTGCACCATGCGGTGAGCTACCCACTACTTTGATCACACCAGCTACCTTAGAGGACTATGTTGATGATTTGACTTTGCCATGTGATCAAACAATTTTGAGTGAGCCCATTGAATTAACTATCGATGCAAAAGAATCAAGTGAATCAGGGAATAAATCAGATTTGGATCAAATATGTTTGAAAATAATTGTGCCAATGTTTAATCATTTTGATATGACCTCTAATCTTGGTGATGGTTCATCAATGTTGGGATGGTTTAATGATGAATATTGTCAATCTTTTCATATGAATAAGAGCTTCACTTATATGTGCAAACTGAGTTGCAATACTTTCATGCCTTCTACTTCTTGTGATAATATTTTGGCTTTATATTTTATTAACTATGAAAGTTACTCATGTATACATGTGTCATATGTGCAAAATCCACGGGAAGTAAAAATGGATGACATATACATATACAACATGTACACCTTGTCTCTTTTGTTAGCCATATTTCAGATTAAGCAACGCCGAGGACGGCTTTGTTTTCAAGAAGGGGAGGATGATGAGGACATGACTACCTTGGATACGACCAAAAATATTGCATACATGCATATTTGCCAGGTGATTTCTAGTGCAAACTATTCAATAATCTATTTATGTTATCCAGAACAAAAATACTTCACACACTTTTGTGTTTTGTCTAATTGCAGGTGTATGGGACATTTGTACAATCCACATATGAAGATAAGGCAAAAGGAGAAGTTTAGGTTCTGTTCAAAAAGTCCTCTCACGTCACTTTTGGGCCAAGAGAAGATAGAGTCCAAGTCTCTCACGTTCTGGATTCAGATTCGGACTGCACAGACATACCTGACTCAAAACGCCAACAACTTTTTCATACGGACTCCGAATTGGGTGATTCTTTTTTTGTTGGAAACTAGATTTCGTGCTCTTTCCAACCCAATTGGATTCACTTTTAAATTCGTCCGGAGCATTGAGTTATGGTCGAAACAATCTGACGTTGCACCAGAATCCGAGTCAAACTACAAGTCCAAAGGTGTTGCATCACCTCCACTTGGGCCCATGAGCCTTGTACGACCTAGGGTTGGTTTTAGGCTGCCTTGGGACGTCCTCCCACCTCCTTGGCCGCCACCCCTTGCTCTGATACCACTTGATAGAGGCGAGGGTGTCCCGATCTTTCGATGAGATGATAACTATCGATTTGGTGGAGACGACTTTGACGATCCGACTACAAACGTGCACGACGTTGCGCCTTATCAATCGCTAAACCAATCTCCTGAGGTTACTGACGATGCCGGAAGCACGATCAGCCTGACCACGAAGGTCTATTCCTGCAAGCAATCGAAGAACGAGCAAGAATATGATAATGCAATCTGAATATTGCGAATATATATGACGTATTGATAGTGGTGGGGATCCGTAAGCGGTCTTGGTCTGGTCGTTGGACACAAACGAAGTACACGAAGTTGCAATGGCTAACTTTTAACTAAACAAATCCCAAGGAAAAAGCTACTAGATGGATCTACTTATATAGGAGCAAGGGGTGGCGGCCAAGGAGGTGGGAGGACGTCCCAAGGCAGCCTAAAACCAACCCTAGGTCGTACAAGGCTCATGGGCCCAAGTGGAGGTGATGCAACACCTTTGGACTTGTAGTTTGACTCGGATTCTGGTGCAACGTCAGATTGTTTCGACCATAACTCAATGCTCCGGACGGATTTAAAAGTGAATCCAATTGGGTTGGAAAGAGCACGAAATCTAGTTTCCAACAAAAAAAGAATCACCCAATTCGGAGTCCGTATGAAAAAGTTGTTGGCGTTTTGAGTCAGGTATGTCTGTGCAGTCCGAATCTGAATCCAGAACGTGAGAGACTTGGACTCTATCTTCTCTTGGCCCAAAAGTGACGTGAGAGGACTTTTTGAACAGAACCTAAACTTCTCCTTTTGCCTTATCTTCATATGTGGATTGTACAAATGTCCCATACACCTGCAATTAGACAAAACACAAAAGTGTGTGAAGTATTTTTGTTCTGGATAACATAAATAGATTATTGAATAGTTTGCACTAGAAATCACCTGGCAAATATGCATGTATGCAATATTTTTGGTCGTATCCAAGGTAGTCATGTCCTCATCGACTATGATTGTACTTGAGCATTGGATGTAGCTAATATGCGAGTGTGTTTCATGAATGGATCAATGATTGAGCATGATGGGCTAGGGATAACTTGCTTTAGTGTTGATATTTTGAAAGACATGGTTGCTTGTTGATATGCTTGAGTATTGAAATCTTCATGTCAAAACTAGACTATTGCTTTGAAGCATATAAAATTCCGTATGTCTACGCTACAAAAGAAAAGAATGTGATGGACATGATAGGCAACATTCCACATCAAAAATTCGGTTTGTATAATTTACCTACTCGAGGAAGAGCAGGAATTAAGCTTGGAGATGCGGATACGTCTCCAACGTATCTATAATTTTTTATTGTTCCATGCTGTTATATTATCATTCTTGGATGTTTTACAATCATTTTATAGCAACTTTATATCATTTTTTGGGACTAACCTACTGACATAGTGCCAAGTGCCAGTTGCTGTTTTTTGCCTGTTTTTACTTCGCAGAATATCAGTACCAAATGGAGTCCAAACACAGCGAAACTTTTTGGAGAATTTTTCTGGACAAGAAGACACCTGTTGGGCCAAAGAAGTACTAGAGGGGGGCTCCGATGGGAGCACAACCCACCAGGGCGCGCCTGGGGGCCCAGGCGCGCCCTAGTGGATTGTTCCCACCTCGGCTGCCTCCCGCAATGCCTCTTTGCTCTATAAATACCCCGAAAATCCAAAAACCCTAGCGGAGTCGACGAAACACAATTAAAGCCGCCGCATATTCCAGAAACACCAGATCCAATATAGACACCATCACGGAGGGGTTCATCATCCTCATTGGTGCTTCTCCGATGATGCGTCAGTAGTTCATTGTAGACCTACGGGTCCGTGATTAGTAGATAGATGGCTTCCTCTCTCTCTTTTGATTCTCAATACAATGGTCTCCTGAAGATCTATTTGATGTAACTCTTTTTGCGGTGTGTTTGTTGGGATCCATGAATTTTGAGTTTATGATTAGATCTTTTTATCCATGAAAGTTATTTGAGTTTCTTTGATCTCTTATATGCATGATTACTTATAGCCTCGTATTTCTTCTTCAAATCTTTGGTTTAGTTAGGCCGACTAGATCGATTTTTCTTGCCATGGGAAGGGGTACTTTGTGATGGGTTCGATCGTGCGGTGTTCTTTCCCAGTGAAAGAAGGGGCAGCAAGACACGTATTGATCGTTGCTACTAAGGATAACAAGATGGGGTCTATTCCTACATGTATGCTGCTAGATAGTGGTCGATGTGTGGAGTAATAGTAGTAGATGCAGTTAGGAGTGGGTCTACTAATCTTGGACGTGATGTCTATATAATGATCCTTGCCTGGATATCATCATAATTATTTAAAGTTCTATCAATTGCCCAAAAGTAGTTTGTTTACCCACCGTATGCTATTTTCTCGAGAGAAGCCACTAGTGAAATCTACGGCCCCTGGGTCTATTTTCTCATCATATATCTTCAGATCTATATTGCTATTGCCTTTGTATTTATTTGCATATTTTATTTTTAGATCTATATTATCAAACCCCCAAAAATACCTCCCTGAATTTTATTTTCCTTTATTTTATTTGCATCTACCAATCTATCACTTTACCAATCTTTTACGCGGGAGGAATTGACAACACCTCTTTGCGTCGGGTTGCAAGTATTTGTTCTTTGTGTGCAGGTACCGTTTCCATAGTGTTGCTTTGTTCTGCTACTGGTTCGATAACCTTGGTTTCATAACTGAGGGAAATACCTACCTTCGCTGTACTACATCATCCCTTACTCCTTGGGGAAAATACTGACGCAGATACAATACAAGAAAGGATTATCAGACGCTAGCACCCAGCCACCCACCCCCTCCCCCCCGCCCCCCAAAAAAGAACGACAACAAAAAAGTTTGCGGTTCCACATTTCGGATTGAAATATCTGGCGTCCCCAATTCCAGCCCTGCAAAATCTCGCTTCGCCGCCATCCCCTTCCAGTAGTAGAAAAACTACTTTACGTGAGACACATTAGTCCCGATTTGTAAATGAACCGGCACTAATGGTACCATTAGGCCCGGTTCGAACGGCTATGCATTAGTCCCGGTTCAATTGTGACCTTTAGTACGGGTCGGTGGCTCCAACCGGTACTAAAGGGGTCATGGCCTTTAGTACGGGTTAGTGGCTCCAACCGGTACTAAAGAGCCCCCCCTTTAGTACCGGTTGGAGCCACCAACTGTTACTAAAGGTGGCGCGCTACCACCCGCAGTGCACAACGTTTTGGCCCCACCTCGCTAGTTGAGAGTAGCTCGCACCGGTTTATATGCCCCGCCGCGGCTACCGTGTCGAGCTCCTCTCTAAGCATGCCTTTGTGGGCCTATTGCAAGTCTTGTGCCCTGTGGGGCCTACTGGGTCGTACGGGCCTGCATCCTGGCCCAACTAGAGGTTGGGTTTCTAGTCGTATACAAGCCGTGTCGGCCCAGTAGGCGGGCTGTTTTTGCTTTATTTAAAAAAAGTCCTTTATTCCCCAGACCACGGCGCGCCTCGTGCCACGTGTTGGGCCTTTGGTCCCGGTTCGTGTTGAACCGGGACTAAAGGGGGGGTGACCTTTAGTCCCCACCCTTTAGTGCCGGTTTCCAGAACTGGTACTAAAGGTCCTTATGAACCGGTACTAAAAGTCCTTTTTCTACTAGTGTTCCATGCCCAGATTGCTCAAATCCCTAATTCGCCGCCAACCCAAGCAAAGTTTGAATCACCCCTCATCTCGTCTCTTTCCCCACCTCTGTGTCGGACAACGACGAAGAAGACGATGGTCGGGCTTCACCACTGCACCGGAGCAACCTCATCTACGCCCTCGTCCACCGCAGCAGGTCTACTAATCTTGGACGTGATGCCTATATAATGATCATTGCCTGGATATCATCATAATTATTTAAAGTTCTATCAATTGCCCAAAAGTAACTTGTTTACCCACCGTATGCTATTTTCTCGAGAGAAGCCACTAGTGAAATCTACGGCCCCTGGGTCTATTTTCTCATCATATATCTTCATATCTATATTGCTATTTGCCTTTGTATTTATTTGCATCTTTTATTTTTAGATCTATATTATCAAACCCCCAAAAATACCTCCCTGAATTTTATTTTCCTTTATTTTATTTGCATCTACCAATCTATCACTTTACCAATCTATTACGCGGGAGGAATTGACAACACCTCTTTGCGTCGGGTTGCAAGTATTTGTTCTTTGTGTGCAGGTACTGTTTCCATAGTCTTGCTTGGTTCTGCTACTGGTTTGATAACCTTGGTTTCATAACTGAGGGAAATACCTACCTTCGCTGTACTGCATCATCCCTTACTCCTTGGGGAAAATACTGACGCAGATACAATACAAGAAAGGATTATCAGACGCTAGCACCCAGCCACCCACCCCCTCCCTCCCCCTTGCCCCCCAAAAAAGAACGACAACAAAAAAGTTCGCGGTTCCACGTTTCGGATTGAAATATCTGGCGTCCCCAATTCCAGCCCTGCAAAATCTCGCTTCGCCACCATCCCCTTCCAGTAGTAGAAAAACTACTTTATGTGAGACACATTAGTCCTGATTTGTAAATGAACCGGCACTAATGGTACCATTAGTCCCGGTTCGAACGGCTATGCATTAGTCCCGGTTCAGTTGTGACCTTTAGTACGGGTTGGTAGCTCCAATCGGTACTAAAGGTAGTACGGGTTAGTGGCTCCAACCGGTACTAAAGCGCCCCCTTTAGTACCGGTTGGAGCCACCAACTGGTACTAAAGGTGGTGTGCTGCCAACCGCAGTGCACAACGTTTAGTCCCCACCTCGCTAGTTGAGAGGAGCTCGCACTGGTTTATAAGCCCCGCCGCGGCTACCGTGTGGAGCTCCTCTCTAAGCAGGCCTTTGTGGGCCTATTGCAAGTCTTCTGCCCTGTGGGGCCTACTAGGCCGTACGGGCCTGCATCCTGGCCCAACTAGAGGTTGGGTTTCTAGTCGTATACAGGCCGTGTCGGCCCAGTAGGCGGGTTGTTTTTGCTTTATTTAAAAAAAGTCCTTTATTCCCCAGACCACGGCGCGCCTCGTGCCACGTGTTGGGCCTTTGGTCCCGGTTCGTGTTGAACCGGGACTAAAGGGGGGGGCGACCTTTAGTCCCCACCCTTTAGTGCCGGTTTCCAGAACTGGTACTAAAGGTCCTTATGAACCGGTACTAAAAGTCATTTTTCTACTAGTGTTCCATGCCCAGATTGCTCAAATCCCTAATTCGCCGCCAACCCAAGCAAAGTTTGAATCACCCCTCGTCTCGTCTCTTTCCCCATCTCTGTGTCGGATGACGACGAAGAAGAAGACGGTCGGGCTTCACCACTGCACCGGAGCAACCTCATCTACGCCCTCGTCCATCGCAGCAGGTGGTCCACAGACAATGTTGGCCGCCGCAACCGACTGTGCCTCACAGACACCGCCTTCCACCGCATCAGCTGTGCTTCACCGGCGCTGTCTCCCACCTCACCGGGGCTACTTCACCGAGCACATCGTCGCACCTCCACCCCGAGGACGTTGGGGCTTCACCACCGGCCTCTCTGACTGCATCGTAGCACTCCGCCGCCGCACAAGATCTGCGTCCGTACGTGGCCGGCCAATGCCAGCGCATCACCCTCAACGGCTCTAAAGTGACCCGCACTCTAGGCGAGCATGCCCAAACGCCGACCCGAACTAGGTATCCACATATCACTCCCATGCACACTGTTCCGACGATGTTTCGATATCCTTTTACTGCTCCCTTAGCTTACACGCCTATGCAACTCTGACTTCAACTCTTATTTCTTCTAGAGATATCATATGAAAAAAGCAAAACCATTTTTTAGCGAAGCATGACGGCTCTACCGGATCTGGTACACATCCTGCACTCCAGTATAAACTTGTAAGTGCCTATCCTCCGCTACAACAGCAAGGTCGATTCCCCTCATTTGATCAACCATTTTCCGTGCCAAAAATGCGGAGGGGGATGCAAGGAGCACAATGCCTGCACATCCAAGCAAGTGGTAACATGGACTTGTACATGGAACATCCCAAGCGTAAGCATAGTTGTAGTGAGCTGTATAACGAGCTAGCGTAAGTCCCTGCATTTCATTTAATTCGTACTGGCATGTGTGTATGATTTGTGTGCAGTTGCGGATCCACGAATTCGAGTTACCAAGGGCAAAATTTTAACTTAAAAAATACGAAGGCACTTGTACTCCGGAAATCAACATAACTTGAGAAATGTGAAGCTACATGCACTTTCAAAACCAGCTAATGATCCAAAGTAGTTCCTGATTATAAAACACTAGATGTAAGCACCGAAAAACACAAAATACAACATGGTGTACAAGGACTACTAACATGGACTATACCTGCATGATATTCGCTCTCTAGCCGAAAATATCCAAGTCTAGTTGCACCTATAACCAGTGCGTAAACTGCATATCATTATATCTATCTTGCGCAAGTATGCCAATAGTTTCAAACAACAGATTAGAAAAGTATTTATGCTAGGTTGTCATGATACGGGGACTTGTATGTTTGCACTGGAAACTTGATTAGACACATGAGGTTCAGTCAGTTCGGTACTGATTGGGGGAGTTATAAAATAAGCAGAAATTGGTTTCATTTTCTTATAGATTCCCTGCATACAAGCAGTTTTACAACACCATCTGGTTAAACTATTTGCCAGAAATTGAACAGTTGAATTATATAATTAGGGATGTGATGTACCAGCTCGTTGCGCATGCTGCTCTTGCAAGCTGGACTGTCTGTTTGCGCAAGCTCGATGCCATGCTTGTGCTGCCGCCGCTGCTTCCCAGGCAGGGTATACCCAGGGTTGGATCTTCATCTTCTTGTCCTTACATTCGCTTGAAGCCCAGCGACCGGTGTCCAATGAGAGTGTGAGGAAGAGCTCTGTTGGTCTGTCCAGTGGCGACTAGGTTAGGAGCGAACTATACTGGAGGCTGGAGCGAACAAACTGGGGATTTCCAATGCTGTCGATCGATATGGGAGGCGCTCGTTTGGGCCGCGAGCATGCTATAGGGCCTCCCTTGCACTTATGTTATTGGCCCAACCAAATTGAAACGTTTTTCTTCATTTTTTACATTGCCTGCTTGTGCGCTGGGACGAACAAAACTAGCCTGGGCCAACCTAGATGACTCAAAACTGGTGCGCACTTTCCAACAACCTGAGGCGACCGCCCATACCAGCCCCTACAGTGGCGCCGCCCCTTTTTGCGTGTATGATTGGGGTAGTGAAAAATTTTCAAATGGTGCTTTTGATTTACCCAGAGAATGGTTGATTTGCTTATTTCTATGAACCGAGTGCGTTAATAATGTGAAGGATGCCAGTCGTTTCATACTATTCGAGATTGTATCAGCGTTCTGGGTTCGGGGTACCCATACTTGCCTACTTGTGGCCCAGCGCGTGGGACCCGTCAACGGCCTGGTACGACCCAGCTGCAAGACCCTCCAAGACAAGACCCTCACGGGATCGGCAGGACAAATGTCATCGCCGAGCCCACCGCTGCGTCATGACGAGAAGCTTTGTAGACGAAGACCACCTTTTGTCAGGATTAGATGTACTTCTTGTCCCCTTTCAAACTGGCCATTCTGGGATCCCTTCCCGGCTAAGTTTTGAGGGAGGACCGAGGCCACTATAAATATAGGTTAGCCACCACCATAGAAGAGGATCGTATCCATTCCACCCTCACCTCTCGAGCCCTCGTGAGGTTGCTCGACTACTGTACTAGTTAAACCCCAAACCTCCTCGCGAGGCCAATCCACCACAAAGCAGGAGTAGGGTTTTACACCGCAAGGTGGCCCGTACCTGGGCAAACTGCTGTGTTCGTCCCCTTCCCCTCTCGCACAAACTCAACGTAACTAGGCCATGGGGTGGCGAGCTCGAGGCTTGAGTCGGTTGAGATCTTTGCACATGCCCCAGAGTTTGAACCTTCTTGGGTCCGCGGATCCCTGAATCTGACATATGGCACGCCAGGTAGGGGTGTGTCAAAGATATATCTCTTCCCCGACCGCACTACGCCCTCGCCTCGCGGTTCCCATGGCGGATGCCGCATCGCCGATTTGGCCGCCCATGGCCTATGGTGACGCTGTTGGTTGCCCGGCCTTCGCCCACAGCCTGCGTCCGGTGCGGTGGCCGGCAAAGTTTAGGCCAGTACTGCCCCTGCGAAACGAAGGCGCGGCCGATCCCTAGGAGTTCCTCCAGCTGTAAGCACAAGCCATCCGGGCGGCCAGCGGTGACGACAAAGCCATGTCTAACAGGCTCCCTGGCCCTTGCGGAGATGCCACGCTCATGGCTCCGTAGCCTCCCTGAAGCCTCGGTCTTCACCTGGGAGGAGCTCTACGGTCTGTTCATCGCACGTTTCGCGGCCCTAGAACCTCACGTGGTCACTTGTATCCTCGGCGGGTCACAGGCGCCCGCGTCTGGTCGCCATGTCAAGCAGCTCCTTCACCGGGTAGGCACTCCCCAGCCGCTGCAGGAGGCCTTGCGGGTCCGTGCTTTGCCAGAGACCGACATCACCTTCGACTCCAGAGACCACCTCAGGACTACGGCTGCCGCCGGTGCACTCCCTATGCTGTGCACACCCATGATCAGTAATGTGGCGGTCACCCGGACCTCCTCGGCGGCGGCACTAGCCTCAACGTCCTCTCCATAGAGGCCTTCGACATGCTCCAGGTGCCCTACGACCAGCTCGCGCCCACCAAGCCATTCTCGGGGGTGACCAGAGGCTCCGCCAACCCCTTGGGGCAGGTGCGTCTTCCAGTCACCTTCAGCACTCGCGACCACTACCGCACCGAGTTGATTGACTTCGACGTGGCCCGCATCGACCTCCCGTACAATGCCATCCTGGGATATCCGGCCCTCGCCAAGTTCATGGCGGCGGCGCATCCGGGCTACAACGTCATCAAGATGCCCGGTAGCGGCGGCATCATCTCTGTGGCCGGAGACACTAGGGATGCGGTCCGGGTCCTCAAGATCATGTTCAAGGCCGCGGCGGCCTTGCGCCCCAGCACAAGAGACGCCTCAAAGGCCCCAGAAGCCGCGCCCGTAAAGAAGAAGCAGTTGTTCTCCCAAGATCAAGCCAAGACAAAGCAGGTGCCAGTCGATGATGGGGGTTTAGGCCCCACCGTAACCATAGGCACCGGCCTTCCCTCGGAGCAGGAGGAGGAATTGATTGGCTTCCTCTGGGGAAACAAGGACGTGTTTGCATGGGAAGCGTCAGACTTGGTCGGTGTTCCACGGGATGTGATCGAACACCACTTGATGGTGTGCCCCAATGCGCACCCAGTGAAGCAGAAGGCATGGTGGCAAGCCCAAGAGAAGCAAACGTTCATCGTCCAAGAGGTCCGCAAGCTGCAAGGAGCTGGTGTGATTCTGGAAGTGCGGCACCCGGATTGGCTGCCCAACCCGGTTATTGTCCCCAAGAAGGGTGGATCTCGGTGTCAAAACCGGTAGACCTCGGGGTAGGGGTCCCGAGCTGTGGATCTGAGATCGATGGGGAACAGGGGACGATGAACACAGTATTTACCCAGGTTCGGGTCCTCTCGAGGAGGTAATACCCTACAACCTGCTTGATTATATTGGATGTATGGTACAATTACAAAGCAGATCTACCTCGAGATTAGCATGAGCTAAACCCTAACATGATGAGATGGTATATGTAGCTCTTGCCCTAAAGACTACAACCCTCAGTTTATATAGACATAGATAAGGCCGGGTTTACCAAAGATAGATTATAACAAGGAGTAAGGAGATCCTGCCTATCCTTAACTTGGAGGGCACACCACGGCTTCATAGATCTCCTGTTGTTATACAGCTTCACCAGTCCGGCCCATATTCGATGGGTCAACGCCCCAAGTACCCCTTAATCCATAACTCCCTCAGTAGCCCCTGAACTTGGCTTCAATCCCAAGGCTTGTGTCCCGCATCCGCTCTCCCATCAGTATTCAACTTGCGAGGCAAGTTCTCCGGTGTGCTTCGTTCATGTTCGGCGTCAAGTGGTATCCGAAATCCGAAATGTCCATTTTACTTAGCCATGAAGGCCAAAAATCGTTCAGTGTAACCGGTGCCTTCATCTGACAACTTTTTCTCTTTTAATGAAGAGTCGCCTCCGGCCATAACGTCGAGTGGTTAGTATTTATTCAAGTGCGGCTCGAGGCCGACGCCACGTTTGGCACGTCTCATCAAGGTGGAGATCGTGCCCCGCCTTTCAGGGGATATGATCAATGATCTCGATTCCCTGCCCCGCACATAATGTTCCGAGCGTATCGGGAAGTGGAGGAGCCAACGGCGTGAAAAAGGGACTCTTGGCTTATCGACAACCTATAAAGGGGGAGCCACATTAGTCAACCTCCCTCGCCTTCTTCCACCTTCCGCTCACGCAGATCTTCAGAGCTCCAGCGCCCCCCTCTCTCTGCATCCACAACAAATCCCACCCCAACTCCTTCATCCATGGCCAGATCCGGCGCCAACAGGAAGTGGGAGGCCTCCATCGTCACCAATGGCGACATCCTGAAGCTGAAGCAGGCTGGCTATTTGTCTGCCGACATCGCCCATCGGGCCCCTGAGGCAGGCCAGATCATCCCCATGCCCAAGCCAGGTGAAAGGTTGGTATTCCTTCCCCATTTCCTTAGGGGGCTTGCATTACCACTGCACCCATTTGTGATGGGGTTCATGTTCTTTTACGGCCTAGACTTTCATGATCTTGCCCCCAACTCCCTTCTCCACATCTCGTCCTTTATTATCTTCTACGAGGCTCTCCTCCGGGTCCAACCACACTTCTGCCTATGGCTAAAGGTGTTCAACGTCAAGACCAAGGTGGTTAGCAGCGAGCATGCGGACTATGGCGGGGGCATGCTCAGCAAACTGACACGGGTCCCATGGCCAGAGGGAAAGTTTATCGACACCGTCAAGGTGTTGCAAAAGGAATGGTTCTACAACACCGAGCCAAGGGAGACGACTGGGCGGCAGCCCCCGCATTCAAATCCGGATCCACTACCAGGCTGGCCTCATGGATCACCTAGAGCCCGGACTGGGGGTCTGCTGATATTTTGAAGGCGCTGCAGAAGCGCGTCGTCATCGTAATGGGGACCGGCACGAAGCTGGTGAACGTGGTCCAGATCATGTTCCAGCACCGACTCCTCCCCTGTCAGGAGAGGGCTGAGCCAATGTGGGAGTATGACCCCGAAGATCTAGCCACTGTGCAGCTTCTTTTCGGCATGACCCACAAGAAAGTGTGGGTCTGCTATTCAAGCTGCAGAAGGATTGGCCGGTCGAGGGGGAGGACATTGTCCTCGACGCTGTGAACTCTCCGAAGAAGGAGAGCGACATTTATCTTGTCATGAGTTTGAATATTCGCACCATACGATTTGATCCGAACCTCTTTATGTGGATTATGCTGGGTTCGCTTGCCAAGGCCGAAAAGATCAGCAGCCTGGCACCGCTACTAGAAAAGCCCTGATTTGAGCAGCTAGAGAAGCTGTTGGTCGTGGTGCCTTACAAGGCGCCTGACAAGAAGTCTAAGAAAACGAAGGTGCTGGAGGCCAGGGACGGCCTCCGCCGCAAATGTCATCTGGACAGCCAGTCTGGAGACATTGCGGCCCCGTCCGCACAGGAGGGGGACGAGGATGAGGAAGAGGAGGAAAGTGCCTCCTCGCACTCCAAGAAGAGGGCGGCGTCTAGTGACGTCGAGGAGGTTCAACCTCCTCAGGCCCCAAAAAGGCTGTGTTGCCCTAAGCTGCCTCTGCATGACAGCTCGGAGTCCTCCCCTTGGACCAGGCACATATCGCGGCATTTTCAATTGCTTTATTCTTTAGCAGTCCCTGGTAGAACGTAGATTGATTGTTTTTCAGCGGTGCAGCCCTCCGCGTGACCACCCCGCCAAGGAAACCTCGGAGGGGACATCTCCGTCTGCCGAACTAGTGGACAGCGGCTCACTTTCCACACCTCCTCTAATCCCCGAAGATATTGGGGAGGTGCTATCACAAAAGACTCCTGCTCCTCCGAACTCAGGGGAGAAGGTCGATGCCATAATGGACGAGGCCAACACTTCGGTCGTTGATGACCAGGGGGATGGATCCCGCCTGGCTGATGCGGGGAGGGGATCCGGACCATCCAAACCCCTATAGCATCCGACTCCCGAGCCCCCGAGGCCCTCGAGGGGGCCAGTCCCTCCTTCCGGTTGGGAAGGTGTTGAGGGCCTGATGCCCATGCTGAACACCTCCATTCGGGCAGCGACGGGCTGGCCAGACGTGCTGGCAGAGTTGGTGAGCAACTCTGCCGTCATCGACAAGCATCGCACTCTTATGGGTGCGGTTATACATGGTGTTCGGTCCATTCATTCCGGACTGAACAATGATTTTCAAGGCCTACTAATAGGCTTTGAGGTAAGTCAAGTAATGCTATTATCCTGTAAAAGCGGTTGTAGTTTTTAGTTTGGATAGGCCGTGTACATAGCAGCCCCCGGGACGCTGCAAGGACTTCGGAGAAGCTTTGCGGAGGATCAAACTCTATAGACCAGCAAATAATATTGACATCTTTTTTGTAACACAGGCGTCTTCCATGGTTGCGGGTACTAATCTCGCGGTGCTGAAGAAGATGAACTAGAAGCTCGAGCGCTCCAACGGGGAGCTTGACCTTGCCAACAAATGGCTTGACGAGGCGCAAGGTAACCTTTTCATTAATGTGTGTGATCGCTCGTTACCGAGTAATTATACATCGGAATCTGTGCTGATAGTTCAATGTGTGGATTTTGCAGCTGCTGCCGCTGAGGTTGAGGGCTTGAAAGAGGCCCAAAAGAAAGCCAAGACTGAGGCGGCCGCCAAGAAATTTGCCGCTGTCAGATTACGGGTTCCGCAAACCCTTGAGAGGTTTGAACTCTGGGGTGTGTGCGAAGATCTCACTCTCCCCAGTCTGCCGACTCGCTAATCTCACAGCCTAACGCGTCGAGCTCGAAGGAAATGGGTCACAGTAGTTTACCCAGGTTCGGGCGACCTTGCGGTGTAAAACCCTACTCCTACTTTGTGGTGGATTTGCCTCGAGGGGCTGAGGAAGAACTAGTACAGTGGAGAACAACCTCAGGAGGCGTGTTCTTGGACTCAAGTGAGCTGGTGAGGGTGGAATGGATCTGATCTCCCTCCTTGGTGGTGGCTAGGCCCTATTTATAGTGGCCTTGGTCCTCTTCCCGAATGGAGGCGGGAAGGGATCCCACAACGACCAAATTTGAAGGGAGACAACAAGTAAATCTTATGCTGACTAAAGTGGTCTTCGCCTGCAAAAGCCTCTGGTCATGACGTTGCGGTGGGCTCGGCGATGACCTCGGTCCTGCCGTCCTGGCGGTCTTGGTCTTGTTGCACGGGAATGGAAACCTTTGGCTGCTTCCTCGGGCCTCCACGCCTGCTGCTTGCCTCCTTTGCAGCGAAGAGGAAACTGATACTCTGCGCCCACTGGCGCCCGCCTGGCCTTGGTCGTCATGGCTCATGTCATCCGAACCTCGCGAGGTGAGCCTTGCATAGAAATCTCTGCTCCTCAGGAGCCAGCCTGGGGAGGCCGATCCCTTTGGAGGTCTTGATGTCGTCCGCCTCGCGAGGCTTGGCCCCTTGCGATGGTCTTGGCTTGTTGATGTCGAAACTGGGCCGTACCAGCCTGTTGGTGGAGCCACGCCGCGGGCCGCAGGCAGGCAAGTCTGGGTGCCCCCATATCCAGAACACCGACAGTAGCCCCCGGGCCCAAGGCGCACTCGGACTTGGCTCTAGGCGAAGCCAAAGGGCAAGTGTGAAGCGCCGCGGGCCCTAACCGCCTGCGGCCTTGGTCGATGCGTGGCGATTGATGGGACGTGCGCGTCTCCACTTCCCCACGCTGCCTCGGCAACTGCCCGACTTGACGAATCGATGCTGCATGCAGAGAAGACATCATTGCACGGGATCGTGGAGGCCAGCAGTTAGCCTCCCTCTGACTATAAATGAGGGGAGGGGCAGAGCCCCCCGGCTCATCTCTATCTCCGTCTTCCCGCGGCTCGTTCCTTCTTCTTCGCCACCTTGCCGTAGCATCCATGCCGCCGATCAGGAGATTCTCTGCAGTAGAGAAGGGAAAAGCTCCTCGGGAGGAGCCAGAGCCACTTCCACCGAAGAAACGGTTTTGCCGTCCCTGAGACACCGGCACGGGGCAGGAGGTGACCCATCCTTGGCACGTACACCCTCCTCCCGGCTTCCCCCTTCCCTTGTATGCTCATGCGCAGGACGGCAATGCCCGCTGCCCAGTGATCCGGCGGCAGTGGGCGAGCCAATGCTGAGCGGCCAGCAGGGCCACGAACCCACGCCGAGGGTAGCTCACGTGAGTTCGTGGTGTGGGCAGCGATGGCGCCCGACTCGTGGATCCAGCTCCAAGGTTCTTCTCCGACGAGGTGTTGCCGAGGGTGAGGGAGTCCTGGATTAAGGGGTGCTCGGACAGCCGGACTATATACTTTTGCCGGACTGTTGGACTATGAAGATACAAGATTGAATACTACCTCCCATGTCTGTAACCGACTCTGTGTAACCCTAGCCCCCTCCGGTGTCTATATAAACCGGAGGATTTAGTCTGTAGGACAACAACAATCATAATCATAGGCTAGCTTCTAGGGTTTAGCCTCTACGATCTCGTGGTAGATCAACTCTTGTAATACTCATATCATCAAGATCAATCAAGCAGGAAGTAGGGTATTACCTCCATCGAGAGGGCCCAAACCTGGGTAAAACATCGTGTCCCCTACCTCTTGTTACCATTAGCCTTAGACGCACAGTTCGGGACCCCCTACCCGAGATCCGCCGGTTTTGACACCGACATTGGTGCTTTCATTGAGAGTTCCACTGTGCCGTCGCGATAAGGCTTGATGGCTCCTTCAATCATCTCTAATGACGCGGTCCAGGGGGAGGTTTTCCTTCCCGGACAGATCTTCGTATTCGGTGGCTTCGTACTGCGGGCCAACTCGCTTGGCCATCTGGAGCAGATCCCTATCTACGCCCCTGGCCATCAGGTCAGGTTTGGAAGCTTGAACTATACTGCCGACATCCGCGGAGACTTGATCTTCGACGGATTCGAGCCCATGTCAGGCACGCCAAACAGTCACGACGAGCATGACTTAGATCTGCCATCGGACAGTATTCGGGAGATCGCACCTGCAGCGGCCCTGGGAATCAGTCCGGAGCAGCTCGCGCCTTTCGAGGACGGGTGGATGGACCACGCCACGGAGGCCGCACACTCATCGGCGTTGGAGCCGAACACTGATCCCACCTCCTGTGAGGGTGGTGTCATCGGACCCTCGGACTCGTCTCCGGTTACAGGACCCGAACCGCATACGTCCGTGCCTATCGAATCTGATTGGGCACCGGTCATGGAGTTCACCGCCGCGGATATTTTTTAGCACTCGCCCTTGAGTGATGTCTAAATTCATTAAGATCTCTTTTCTTATCGGGAGATTCCTGCCCGAACTATGTCCGGCTCGAGTGGGAAGCGGACGACGGAGAAATTCGTTCCCCACCCACCACCCACTTAATAGCCACTATCGACGACTTAACCGACACGCTCGATTTCGACTCCGAAGACGTCGACGGCATTTACGGCGATGCAGGAGAAGAACAGGAACCACCGCCCACTGGGCGCTGGACTGCTACCTCATCATATGAGATATATATATATATGGTGGACACACCAAAAGAAGGCGATGGTGATGATGCCACGAAGGATAATCCCCTCGATAAGCAACCAAAGCGACGCCGTAGGCGCCGCCCTAAATCCTGCCACAGCAAAAACAGCGACAACAGCGCAAGAAAGAATAATACCCCGGTCGACTCCAAAGGAAACGACGACCCCATGGACCCGGCGATGGAGCAGGATGAGCCAGGGGACGAACATAGTCCGGAGCCGACGTCAGATGACGCCGATCCCGAGGATAAAATTCATCAACCTGTCTCCGGAGAGGAGAACAGTCCGGACGATGATGCACTCATCATCCCAGAACACTTGGAACAAGAGAACCGCAAGGAGCCTAAAGAAGCAGAAGCAAAGGCTTAAGGCCGCGGAGGACACGCTCAACCGTAGATGGAACAAAGTGCTTGACACTGAAGAGAAATACGGCGAAGATCGCCACACAAAGAGCTATCGAAAGCGCAAGCTGCTGCCCGAATTCGACGACGAGGCCATAGAGCCCATTCAGCCGAAAACAACCGATCAGCCGGACCGACCACCCCGTGGCCGCGACAGGACGGCTAATGATGCCGCACACAAGACATCACATGATTTACGTGAGCTCCTGGACAAAAAATCCAGTATGGCCAGGTCCATCTATGGATCTAGGAAGCGCGCTCCGGCACAGGATCAGAGCTACCAAAACGATCATATCGATCGAATACAAGCTAGGAATCAACAACCGTCGACAACATGCCATGACACGTCCAAATACAGGGGTGCTGCACACCCCTTGTGCTTCACCGATGAGGTGCTGGACCATGAATTTCCGGAAGGATTTAAACCCGTGAATATAGAGGCATACGACGGAATGACAGACCCTGGGGTCTGGATTGAGGACTTTATCCTTCACATCCACATGGCTCGCGGAGACGATCTCCACACCATTAAATACCTGCCCCTCAAGTTGAAAGGACCAGCTAGGCACTAGTTGAAAAGCCCTCCTGAAAACTCAATTGGAAGTTGGGAAGAACTTGAGGATGCTTTTAGGGCCAATTTTCAAGGGACATATGTCCGACCTCCGGATGCAGACGACTTAAGTCACATCATTCAGCAGCCCGGAGAGTCAGCCCGAAAACTTTGGAACAGATTTCTTACTTAGAAGAATCAAATCATCGACTGCCCAGACGCCGAAGCCTCAGCGGCCTTCAAGCACAGTGTCCGGGATGAATGGCTCGCCAGACACCTTGGCCAGGAAAAGCCGAGGACAATGGCAGCCTTAACAAGCCTCATGACCCGCTTTTGCGCAGGCGAGGACAGCTGGCTGGCCCGTAGCGGCACCAGCGACCCTGGCACATCCGAAGTCAGAGATGGCAACGGGAAGCCACGACGCAATAAAAACAAGCGTCGAAACAATGGAGACAACCCAGATAACACGACAGTCAACGCCGGATTCAAGGGCTCTCGACCCGGTCAACGGAAGAAGCCATTTAAAGGCAGCAGAGATGGACCGTCCAGCCTAAATAAGATTCTAGATAAATTATGTCAGATTCATGGCACCCCCGAAAAACCTGCAAATCACACCCACAGAGAGTGCTGGGTTTTCAAGCAGGCCAGCAAGCTAAATGCCGAACACAAGGGGAGGGAAACACCAAGTGAAGACGAGGATGAGCCTCGCCAGCCGAACACTGGGGGACAGAAAAAATTCCCACCAGAAGTCAAAACAGTAAATATGATTTACGCAACTCACATTCCAAAGAAAAGGCACAAACACGCACTCCGAGACGTATATGCTGTGGAGCCCGTCGCCACCAAATTCAATCCCTGGTCGGCCTGCCCTATCACTTTCGATCGCAAGGATCACCCGACTAGTATCCGGCACGGAGGTTCGGCTGCCTTGGTGCTCGACCTAATAATTGCTGGATACCATCTCACTCGAGTCCTTATGGACGACAGTAGTAGTCTTAACCTGATATATCAGGACACTGTCCGCAAAATGGGGATAGACCCGTCAAGAATCAGCCAAAGCAACACTACCTTTAAAGGAGTGATACCAGGCGTCGAGGCCCGCTGCACGGGCTCTCTAGTACTAGAGGTTGTATTCGGCTCTCCCAACAACTTCAGAAGTGAAGAACTAATCTTCGACATCGCTCCATTCGGAAGCGGCTATCACGCACTACTCGGAAGAACGACATTCGCTCGTTTTAATGCAGTACTGCACTACGTCTATCTTAAACTTAAGATGCCCGGTCCACGCGGCATCATCACAGTTAGCGGAAATACAGAGCGTTCCTTACGTGCGGAAGAATATGTGGCGGCTCTAGCAGCCGAACACTGAGCGGCCCCTCCAACCAAAATAAACGGTCGGTCGTCAAGACCACGGACACGGTTAGACGAGTCCGGCTCTCCACCAGATCTAACAGCCCAGATAAACCTGAGCTGGGGATACCCCCATAAGTGGTACTAGGGGCTGCTCGCAAAAAAGAAGCCCATAGTTCGGTTCGACCCTATTAATACAATAACATATTGCATTTTCATGGTTCATTCAGATTAACCAACTCCGCACGAAGTCTTTCACCTGGGTTTCTTCCTTTTCACAGATGATCATCGTGCTACACCCTTCCAGGATACGGCACAACGGAGATAAAGGCGCAGACGTGCAGCAGGGCCCCGCTCAAAGGTTTCTCTTTAGATTAAGCCCCTGCGTAATCCTTTTTTAATGTCTCTTGTTGCTTCTTCCCCTCTAGACACTTAACACAACCGGGGGGATACTGGCGTTGTTGGTATTTTTGTCACACCAGACTAATGCTCATACCTGGAAACTCAGGGCTTATTATCGAGGGCGTTATTCAGCCCAGTATATGTTGTAAAGCCCGAATACCTTAGGGAATGTTCGGCGTCGCGAGTTTGGCCTTATATGCATCAGCTCCAAATCATGTCTTTGGTCAAATGTTGGGTTTGCCCGGCTCCCGTGTTTGGCTACCTTACGTTCCGCTCTATCGGTTAAGGCGGCACCGGGAGAACTACTGCGATTGTGCCCTGGTTCATCCGGATGAGCACCTCAGTAGAGAAAGCCGAAAACGGACTGTCATGATACATCGCGAGACTGGTCAACCACTCGATGACTCAGCGGAATCTTCGCGATTCCTCCGCATTAACGAAGGACCGGTTTCCCGGTCATGTACGTACGCGCACCATATTCGGATGAAGATGGAAGTACCAGGGGCTATATAATAGCCCCACCGTCAAACTCCTATGGCTAAGTGAAAGTGTTAAAGCTATATAGTCCGATTGCCTGGTTCGCCGCGCTACCACCTCCTTAACGGACCAAGACGTTGGATAAAGTGTGACTGTGCGTTTTCTCGAACACCCCCGCATTATATGCGTGGGGGCTGAAGCTGACGACTACAAACTTTCAGATTATATACATACATAAACGGCCGCACAGGAGGCACTATAATACTTTCGGGCAAAAGTATAAACACAGCCTTTATAATCGAAATAGCATTGTTCTTACAATTGAGATACATGTCAATCGAACATGGCACTCTTCGAGCATTGAGCCTCTATTAAACGGGCGCCTTCTAGGACTTCTTCAAAATAGTGCTCGGCCGGGTCCTGGCCTCCCGCCGGACCCCGGGTCGCAATAGTGGTGGTTTCCATCCCTGCCCAGTATGTTTTAACACGGGCAAGAGCCATCCACGCACCCTCGATGCACGCCGACCAATTCACAGCATTGATATGCGACACAGCACCAAGGAATTGTTGCACTAATCCAAAATAAATGTCCGGCCTTGGTCCCCATGGCCAAAGATGATCCACGACAGACCTCATAGCAAGCCCGGACAACCTGTGGAGCTCGGCCCATGCGGCCATCTTTTCGTTCAACGGCAGCGGACGCGTCGGAGCACTGAACTGCGACCAGAACCTTTCTACTTTATGGTCTTTCCGATCTTTGTAAAACTCGGTCGCATCAGCAGCACTCTTCGCCAGGTCCGCATACGCATCCGCAGCGCTCCACAACTGATCCAGAGGGGCATACTTCGGATCTCCAAACTTCATCCGCAACAAATAGGGCTTCCCGGCAGTGATATTTCCGGCTTCACGAAGCTCCTCCCTTATCCCTCTCATTTCAGAGCGGGTTTCCTTGGCTGCCTCCAGGGCCTTCTTCAGGCCAGCCGCTTTTGCTTGGTTTTCCTTCTCAAGGAGCTCATGGCGGTCGGCGGCATCTTTCAGCTCAGCAGCCATCTGGGCTATCTTTTTTTCGCTCCGGCGATGAGCAACCTGTTCGGCTTTTAACTCTTCGACCGCCTTCAGAGCGGCCGCATCACTTATTCGGGCTTGCTCCTTGGCTCGGTCAAGCTCGGCCCGAAGGGTCTCTACGGCAGCAGCTCCATCTGCATTCACATCATATTATAGATACTAGCATCATGCTCCTCTTAAAGCATTTGCTGGCAAGTTGAACATACATACCCTGGGCCTCGTCAAGACGCTTGTTAACAAGCGCGATGTCGGCATCGGCCACGTCAAGCTGTTGCTTCAGTTCGGCAAAATCAGCAGTCCGGTCAGCCGCCGGAGCCTCAGCCACCTGCACATAAAGCAGCGCGATTATTACCAGAGATTATGATCCTCTGTTTGCCACCTTTGGATGGCAACCAGAGTCTCAGGGGCTACTATCTATACAGAGCACACTTAGCAGGTGCAGTACCGACAAAAATACACATATTATTTTTTGCGTACCTCAAAGCCTCTCAGCAGACTCGTAAAAGCTTCATTCAAACCGCTTTTGGCGGATGAAATCCTCTCAACCACCGTACCCATTATGGCACGATGTGTCTCTGAGATAGCCGCTCGCTCCAGAAGGCTCATCAGTGTGTCCGGCTGTGTGCCGCACAATCCCGGACTCTTTCTGAAGCTCTCCTTGGGAGCCGAATATTCCGGACTTCGGGCAACCGAAGTGTCAACTTCTGGCCTTGGCAAATCAGGAGAAATCCTCCGAGACGACACCTCGGGGTCGTCCGCCCCATGTGGCGGGAAGGCAGGGGGAGGCGTTTCGCTCTCCATCCTCTCTGGAAGAAGATCTCTCGAAGACGAACTCTGTGGAGAAGGGCTGCGAGCCGGATTGCAACAAATATATCTCGGTTATTATTCTCAAACACAAAACAGGATATATTTACCAAAGTACTCTTTTTACTTACGGCTCGGTGGAGGGCTGGCCCCCTTGCGGCGCTGCGCAGTAAGGATGCCCTCTGGGGCAGGGCCCCTTGGCGAGGGTTTCTTCCCTCGTTTGGAAGCCTCTGTTTCCAAGTCTTCATAGGCGGCCCTTTTCTTACCTCGAGGAGAGGGGATTTTAGGTTCACCTCCCCGATTATCCTCCTTCTTGGAGGCACTTACTCCCCCAATTTGGATGTGTAAAGTATGAGGCCCACCTGTGGCTTCTCTATTCCTCCCCTCGTCTTCTCCTGATGGCACCTGATACGGCGCGCGCTCAAGCATCCTGGTCAATAAAGGATCCGGCGAGCCTTCGGGAAGAGGGGCCGAACACCTAATCCTCTCTGCCTTCCTTATCCAGTCCTGGCAGAGAACAATTTTCAGAATGATGTTATGATGAACATAAAGGACGGTGTGTTCGGTAGAGGAATCACTTACTTGGGTATCCGGACGGTTGCAGTTGAGTCCCACGTCCTCGGTGGTATCCGGACACTTTATTCGTGGTCTTAAAAACGACCCATACATCTCTTTGAGCGTCATGCCGAAGAATTGTTGAATGGTTCGCGGTCCTTCCGGGTTGAACTCCCACATGCGGAGAGGTCGACGTTGGCAGGGCAGGACCCGACGAACCAGTATTACTTGCATTATCTTGACAAGACTGACATCCCTCTTAAGAAGGTCTCGGATGCAGCTTTGAAGAGTCAGCACGTCATTAACTGGCCCCACGTCAAGCCCCTTGTTAACCCATGACGCCAGTTGCGGCGGAGGGCCCGAGCGGAACGCCGGAGCGGCCGCCCGCTTTGTACCTCGGGGAGCTGTGATGTAAAACCACTCCAGTTGCCATAAGTCAGAAGTTTCTGTGAAGGAACCCTTTGGCCATGGGGCATTGGCTCCTTTGCTTATTATAGCGCCTCCGCACTCCGCGTGATGCCCGTCGATCACCTTCGGCCTCACATTGAAGGTCTTGAGCCATAGGCCGAAGTGGGGGGTGATGCAGAGGAAGGCTTCACACAGGACGATAAACGACGAGATGTGTAGGATGGAATCTGGAGCTAGATCGTGGAAATCTAGCCCGTAATAGAACATGAGCCCTCTCACAAAGGGATCAAGACTAAAACCTAGCCCTCGGAGGAAGTGGGAAATAAATAAGACACTCTCGTTGGGTTCGGGAGTGGGGATGACCTGCCCTTGGGCAGGCAGCCTATGCGGGATTTCAGCGGTGAGATACCTGGCCTCCCTAAGCTTCTTGACGTCCTCCTCTGTGACAGAGGAGGCCATCCACCGGCCTTGAAGGTTGGATCCGGACATGATTGAAGATCCGAAGTGCTTAGCTTGAGCTTTGGGTTTTCGAACTCGAGGTGCGGGAGGGGAAGGATCAAGCGTGGGAAGAAAAGGACAGGCCTTGGCCCCCTTATAAAGAGGACGAATATCAAGCGTCCCCCGCGTGACCGTTTGGGACTTGCCTAAAATCGAGGAGTCATATTAAAACGCGGTTGGGTTACCCACACCTGTATTAATAAGAATCCCGTGATAAGGGGAACACGATCTCTGCTTCGACAAGACGTGCCAATAAAACCGCCTCGTAGTACGTGTAGTGGCTGGTTGCGAAAAACGGTTCGAATAAATGACCGGACCGTGGCGTGATGTCATGCTACAAAAAGCTATCAGCAGATTAGATTTGTGGAATATTGTACTTGTTGGAAATATGCCCTAGAGGCAATAATAAATGGTTATTATTATATTTCTTTGTTCATGGTAATTGTCTATTATTCATGCTATAATTGTATTGTCCGGAAATCGTAATACATGTGTGAATACATAGACCACAACGTGTCCCTAGTAAACCTCTAGTTGACTAGCTCGTTGATCAACAGATAGTCATGGTTTCCTGACTATGGACATTGATGTCATTGATAACGGGATCACATCATTAGGAGAATGATGTGATGGGCAAGACCCAATCCTAAGCATAGCATAAAAGATCGTGTAGTTTCGTTTGCTAGAGCTTTTCCAATGTCAAGTATCTTTTCCTTAGACCATGAGATCGTGCAACTCCCGGATACCGTAGGAGTGCTTTGGGTGTGCCAAACGTCACAATGTAACTGGGTGACTATAAAGGTGCATTACGGGTATCTCCGAAAGTGTCTGTTGGGTTGGCACGGATCGAGACTGGGATTTGTCACTCCGTGTGACGGAGAGGTATCTCTGGGCCCACTCGGTAATGCATCATCATAATGAGCTCAATGTGACTAAGGCGTTAGTCACGGGATCATGCATTGCGGTACGAGTAAAGAGACTTGCCGGTAACGAGATTGAACGAGGTATTGGGATACCGACGATCGAATCTCGGGCAAGTAACATACCGATTGACAAAGGGAATTGTATACGGGATTGATTGAATCCTCGACACCGTGGTTCATCCGATGAGATCATCGTGGAACATGTGGGAGCCAACATGGGTATCCAGATCCCGCTGTTGGTTATTGACCGGAGAGGCGTCTCGGTCATGTCTGCATGTCTCCCGAACCCGTAGGGTCTACACACTTAAGGTTCGGTGACGCTAGGGTTGTAGAGATATATGTATGCGGAAACCCGAAAGTTGTTCGGAGTCCCGGATGAGATCCCGGACGTCATGAGAGGTTCCGGAATGGTCCGGAGGTGAAGAATTATATATAGGAAGTCCAGTTTCGGCCACCGGGAAAGTTTCGGGGGTTACCGATATTGTACCGGGACCACCGGAAGGGTCCTGGGGGTCCACCGGGTGGGGCCACCTATCCCGGAGGGCCCCGTGGGCTGAAAGTGGAAGGGAACCAGCCCTTAGTGGGCTGGGGCGCCCCCCTTGGGCCTCCCCCCATGCGCCTAGGGTTGGGAACCCTGGGGGGGAGTTCCCCCTTGCCTTGGGGGGCAAGGCAACCCCTTCCCCACTTGTGGCCGCCGCCCCCCCTTGAGATCCCATCTCTTGGGGCCGGCGCCCCCCCCCAGGGGGCCTATATAAAGGGGGGGAGGGAGGGCAGCAACCGACAGCCTTGGGCGCCTCCCTCCTCCCCTGCAACACCTCTCTCTCTCTCTCTCGCAGAAGCTTGGCGAAGCCCTGCCGGAGACCCGCTACATCCACCACCACGCCGTCGTGCTGTTGGATCTCCATCAACCTCTCCTTCCCCCTTGCTGGATCAAGAAGGAGGAGACGTCACTGCACCGTACGTGTGTTGAACGCGGAGGTGCCGTCCGTTCGGCACTCGGTCATCGGTGATTTGGATCACGGCGAGTACGACTCCGTCATCCACGTTCATTGGAACGCTTCCGCTCGCGATCTACAAGGGTATGTAGATGCACTACTTTCCCCTCGTTGCTAGTAGACTCCATAGATGCATCTTGGTGAGCGTAGGAAAATTTTAAATTATGCTACGATTCCCTACAGTGGCATCATGAGCCAGGCCTATGCGTAGTTACTATGCACGAGTAGAACACAAAGCAGTTGTGGGCGTTGAGTTTGCCAATTCTTCTTGCCGCTACTAGTCTTTTCTTGTTTCGGCGGCATTGTAGGATGAAGCAGCCCGGACCGACCTTACACGTACACTTACGTGAGACAGGTTCCACCGACTGACATGCACTAGATGCATAAGGTGGCTAGCGGGTGACTGTCTCTCCTACTTTAGTCGGAACGGATTCGATGAAAAGGGTCCTTATGAAGGGTAAATAGAAATTGGCAAATCACGTTGTGGTCATACGTAGGTAAGAAACGTTCTTGCTAGAAACCTACAAACCACGTAAAAACTTGCAACAACAATTAGAGGACGTCTAACTTGTTTTTGCAGCAAGTGCTATGTGATGTGATATGGCCAGAAGATGTGATGAATGATATATGTGATGTATGAGATTAATCATATTCTTGTAATAGGAATCACGACTTGCATGTCGATGAGTATGACAACCGGCAGGAGCCATAGGAGTTGTCTTTATTATTTTGCATGACCTGCGTGTCATTGAATAACGCCATGTAAATTACTTTACTTTGTTGCTAAACGCGTTAGCCATAGAAGTAGAAGTAATCGTTGGCGTGACGACTTCATGAAGACACAATTGTGGAGATCATGATGATGGAGATCATGGTGTCATGCCGGTGACGAAGATGATCATGGTGCCCCGAAGATGGAGATCAAAGGAGCATGATGATATTGGCCATATCATGTCACTATTTGATTGCATGTGATGTTTATCATGTTTTTGCATCTTTTTTGCTTAGAACGACGGTAGCAAGTAGGATGATCCCTTATAATAAATTTCAAGAAAGTGTTCACCCTAACTGTGCACCGTTGCGAAGGTTCGTTGTTTCGAAGCACCACGTGATGATCGGGTGTGATAGATTCTAACGTTCGAATACAACGGGTGTTGACGAGCCTAGCATGTACAGACATGGCCTCGCAACACACGCAATACACTTAGGTTGACTTGACGAGCCTAGCATGTACATACATGGCCTCGGAACACGGAGGACCGAAAGGTCGAGCATGAGTCGTATAGAAGATACGATCAACATGGAGATGTTCACCGATCTTGACTAGTCCGTCTCACGTGATGATCGGACACGGCCTAGTTAAACTCGGATCATGTTTCACTTAGATGACTAGAGGGATGTCTATCTGAGTGGGAGTTCATTAAATAATTTGATTAGATGAACTCAATTATCATGAACTTAGTCTAAAATCTTTACACTATGTCTTGTAGATCAAATGGCCAACGTTGTCCTCAATTTCAACGCGTTCCTAGAGAAAACCAAGCTGAAAGATGATGGCAGCAACTATACGGACTGGGTCCGGAACCTGAGGCTCATCCTTATAGTAGCCAAGAAAGATTATGTCTTAGAAGCACCGCTAGGTGATGCACCAATCCCACAGAACCAAGACGTTATGAACGCTTGGCAATCACGTGCTGATGATTACTCCCTCGTTCAGTGCGGCATGCTTTACAGCTTAGAACCGGGTCTCCAAAAGCGTTTTGAGAAACATGGAGCATATGAGATGTTCGAGGAGCTGAAATTAGTTTTTCAAGCTCATGCCCGGGTCGAGAGATATGATGTCTCCGACAAGTTCTTCAGCTGTAAAATGGAGGAGAACAGTTCTGTTAGTGAGCACATACTCAGAATGTCTGGGTTGCACAACCGCTTGTCACAGCTGGGAGTTAATCTCCCGGATGACGCGGTCATTGGCAGAATCCTCCAGTCGCTTCCACCAAGCTACAAGAGCTTTGTGATGAACTACAATATGCAGGGGATGGAAAAGACCATTCCCGAGGTATATTCAATGCTGAAATCAGCGGAAGGGGAGATCAGAAAAGAACATCAAGTGTTGATGGTGAATAAAACCACTAAGTTCAAGAAGGGCAAGGGTAAGAAGAACTTCAAGAAGGATGGCAAGGGAGTTGCCGCGCCCGGTAAACCAGTTACCGGGAAGAAGTCAAAGAATGGACCCAAGCCCGAGATTGAGTGCTTTTATTGCAAGGGAAGTGGTCACTGGAAGCGGAACTGCCCCAAATATTTAGCGGACAAGAAGAAGGCCGGCAACACCCAAGGTATATGTGATATACAAGTAATTGATGTGTACCTTACCAGTACTCGTAGTAGCTCCTGGGTATTTGATACCGGTGCGGTTGCTCATATTTGTAACTCAAAGCAGGAACTACGGAATAAACGAAGACTGGCAAAGGACGAGGTGACGATGCGCGTCGGGAATGGTTCCAAGGTCGATGTGATCGCCGTTGGCACGCTACCTCTGCATCTACCCACGGGATTAGTTTTAAACCTCAATAATTGTTATTTAGTGCTAGCTTTGAGCATGAACATTGTATCTGGATCTCGTTTAATTCGAGATGGCTACTCATTTAAATCTGAGAATAATGGTTGTTCTATTTATTTGAGAGATATGTTTTATGGTCATGCCCCGCTGGTCAATGGTTTATTTTTTGATGAATCTCGAACGTGATGTTACACATGTTCATAGTGTGAATACCAAAAGATGTAAAGTTGATAACGATAGTCCCACATACTTGTGGCACTGCCGCCTTGGTCACATTGGTGTCAAGCGCATGAAGAAGCTCCATGCAGATGGACTTTTGGAGTCTCTTGATTACGAATCATTTGATACGTGCGAACCATGCCTCATGGGTAAGATGACCAAGACTCCGTTCTCCGGAACAATGGAGCGAGCAACCAACCTATTGGAAATCATACATACCGATGTGTGCGGTCCAATGAGTGTTGAGGCTCGCGGAGGATATCGTTATGTTCTCACTCTCACTGATGACTTAAGTAGATATGGGTATGTCTACCTGATGAAACACAAGTCTGAAACCTTTCAAAAGTTCAAGGAATTTCAGAGTGAAGTTGAGAATCAATGTGACAGGAGAATACAATTCCTACGATCAGATCGTGGTGGAGAATATTTAAGTCACGAGTTTGGTGCACACTTAAGGAAATGTGGAATAGTTTCACAACTCACGCCGCCTGGAACACCTCAGAGAAATGGTGTGTCCGAACGTCGTAATCGCACTCTATTGGATATGGTGCAATCTATGATGTCTCTTACCGATTTACCGCTCTCATTTTTGGGGCTATGCTTTAGAGACTGCCGCATTCACTTTAAATAGGGCTCCGTCGAAATCCGTTGAGACGACACCGTATGAATTATGGTTTGGGAAGAAACCTAAGCTGTCGTTTCTAAAAGTTTGGGGATGCGATGCTTATGTCAAGAAACTTCAACCTGAAAAGCTCGAACCCAAATCGGAAAAATGCGTCTTCATAGGATACCCTAAGGAAACTATTGGGTATACCTTCTACCTCAGATCCGAGGGCAAGATCTTCGTTGCTAAGAACGGGTCCTTTCTAGAGAAGGAGTTTCTCTCGAAAGAATTGAGTGGGAGGAAAGTGGAACTTGATGAGGTGATAGTCACCCCTTCCGAACCGGAAAGTAGCGCAGCGCGGGAAAATGTTCCTGTGGTGCCTACACCGACTGGGGAGGAAGTTAATGATGATGGTCATGAAGCTTCAGATCAAGTTACTGAACTTCGTAGGTCCACAAGGACACGTTCCGCACCAGAGTGGTACGGCAACCCTGTCCTGGAAATCATGTTGTTGGACAACGGTGAACCTTCGAACTATGAAGAAGCGATGGCGGGCCCGGATTCCGACAAATGGCTAGAAGCCATGAAATCCGAGATAGGATCCATGTATGAAAACAAAGTATGGACTTTGACTGACTTGCCCGATGATCGGCGAGCCATAGAAAACAAATGGATCTTTAAGAAGAAGACGGACGGGGATGGTAATGTGACCATCTACAAAGCTCGACTTGTCGCTAAGGGTTATCGACAAGTTCAAGGGGTTGACTACGATGAGACTTTCTCACCCGTAGCGAAGCTGAAGTCCGTCCGAATCATGTTAGCAATTGCCGCATACTATGATTATGAGATATGGCAGATGGACGTCAAAACGGCATTCCTTAACGGCTTCCTTAAGGAAGAGTTGTATATGATGCAGCCGGAAGGTTTTGTCGATCCTAAGAATGCTAACAAAGTATGCAAGCTCCAACGCTCAATCTATGGGCTGGTGCAAGCATCTCGGAGTTGGAACATTCGCTTTGATGAGATGATCAAAGCGTTTGGGTTTACACAGACTTATGGAGAAGCCTGTGTTTACAAGAAAGTGAGTGGGAGCTCTGTAGCATTTCTCATATTATATGTGGATGACATACTATTGATGGGAAATGATATAGAATTCTTGGAAAGTATAAAGGCCTATTTGAATAAGTGTTTTTCAATGAAGGACCTTGGAGAAGCTGCTTATATATTAGGCATCAAGATCTATAGGGATAGATCAAGACGCCTCATTGGTCTTTCACAGAGTACATACCTTGACAAGATATTGAAGAAGTTCAATATGGATCAGTCCAAGAAGGGGTTCTTGCCTGTATTGCAAGGTGTGCAGTTGAGCACGGCTCAATGCCCGACCACGGCAGAAGATAGTGAAAAGATGAGTGTCATCCCTTATGCCTCGGCCATAGGGTCTATTATGTATGCCATGCTGTGTACCAGACCTGATGTAAACCTTGCCGTAAGTTTGGTAGGAAGATACCAAAGTAATCCCGGCATGGAACACTGGACAACGGTCAAGAATATCCTGAAGTACCTGAAGAGGACTAAGGATATGTTTCTCGTTTATGGAGGTGACGAAGAGCTCGTCGTAAAGGGTTACGTCGACGCTAGCTTCGACACAGATCTGGATGACTCGAAGTCACAGACCGGATACGTGTATATTTTGAATGGAGGAGCAGTAAGCTGGTGCAGTTGCAAGCAAAGCGTCGTGGCAGGATCTACATGTGAAGCGGAGTACATGGCAGCCTCGGAGGCAGCACAGGAAACAGTCTGGATGAAGGAGTTCATTACCTTCCTTGGGGTGATTCCCAATGCGTCAGGCCCGATGACTCTCTTCTGTGACAACACTGGAGCTATTGCCCTTGCGAAGGAGCCCAGGTTTCACAGGAAGACCAGGCATATCAAGCGTCGCTTCAACTCCATTCGTGAAAGTGTTCAAAATGGAGACATAGATATTTGTAAAGTACATACGGACCTGAATGTAGCAGATCCGTTGACTAAACCTCTCCCTAGGGCAAAACATGATCAACACCAGGACGCAATGGGTGTTCGATTCATCACAATGTAACTAGATTATTGACTCTAGTGCAAGTGGGAGACTGTTGGAAATATGCCCTAGAGGCAATAATAAATGGTTATTATTATATTTCTTTGTTCATGGTAATTGTCTATTATTCATGCTATAATTGTATTGTCCGGAAATCGTAATAC
>NC_057802.1:238476889-238582988 GCF_018294505.1 Triticum aestivum | reverse complement strand
GTGTCCCTAGTAAGCCTCTAGTTGACTAGCTCGTTGATCAACAGATAGTCATGGTTTCCTGACTATGGACATTGGATGTCATTGATAACGGGATCACATCATTAGGAGAATGATGTGATGGGCAAGACCCAATCCTAAGCATAGCATAAAAGATCGTGTAGTTTCGTTTGCTAGAGCTTTTCCAATGTCAAGTATCTTTTCCTTAGACCATGAGATCGTGCAACTCCCGGATACCGTAGGAGTGCTTTGGGTGTGCCAAACGTCACAACGTAACTGGGTGACTATAAAGGTGCATTACGGGTATCTCCGAAAGTGTCTGTTGGGTTGGCACGGATCGAGACTGGGATTTGTCACTCCGTGTGACGGAGAGGTATCTCTGGGCCCACTCGGTAATGCATCATCATAATGAGCTCAATGTGACTAAGGCGTTAGTCACGGGATCATGCATTGCGGTACGAGTAAAGAGACTTGTCGGTAACGAGATTGAACGAGGTATTGGGATACCGACGATCGAATCTCGGGCAAGTAACATACCGATTGACAAAGGGAATTGTATACGGGATTGATTGAATCCTCGACACTATGGTTCATCCGATGAGATCATCGTGGAACATGTGGGAGCCAACATGGGTATCCAGATCCCGCTGTTGGTTATTGACCGGAGAGGCGTCTCGGTCATGTCTGCATGTCTCCCGAACCCATAGGGTCTACACACTTAAGGTTCGGTGACGCTAGGGTTGTAGAGATATATGTATGCGGAAACCTGAAAGTTGTTCGGAGTCCCGGATGAGATCCCGGACGTCACGAGAGGTTCCGGAATGGTCCGGAGGTGAAGAATTATATATAGGAAGTCCAGTTTCGGCCACCGGGAAAGTTTCGGGGGTTACCGATATTGTACCGGGACCACCGGAAGGGTCCCGGGGGTCCACCGGGTGGGGCCACCTATCCCGGAGGGCCCCGTGGGCTGAAAGTGGAAGGGAACCAGCCCTTAGTGGGCTGGGGCGCCCCCCTTGGGCCTCCCCCCATGCGCCTAGGGTTGGGAACCCTAGGGGGGGAGTTCCCGCTTGCCTTGGGGGGCAAGGCAACCCCTTCCCCACTTGTGGCCGCCGCCCCCCTTGAGATCCCATCTCTTGGGGCCGGCGCCCCCCCCAGGGGGCCTATATAAAGGGGGGGAGGGAGGGCAGCAACCGACAGCCTTGGGCGCCTCCCTCCTCCCCTGCAACACCTCTCTCTCTCTCTCGCAGAAGCTAGGCGAAGCCCTGCCGGAGACCCGCTACATCCACCACCACGCCGTCGTGCTGTTGGATCTCCATCAACCTCTCCTTCCCCCTTGCTGGATCAAGAAGGAGGAGACGTCGCTGCACTGTACGTGTGTTGAACGCGGAGGTGCCGTCCGTTCGGCACTCGGTCATCGGTGATTTGGATCACGGCGAGTACAACTCCGTCATCCACGTTCATTGGAACGCTTCCGCTCGCGATCTACAAGGGTATGTAGATGCACTCCTTTCCCCTCGTTGCTAGTAGACTCCATAGATGCATCTTGGTGAGCGTAGGAAAATTTTAAATTATGCTACGATTCCCTACAGTACTCTCTACGGTGGTATGTGGGATTTGTTTTGCAGAGCCGGGCACGATTCTTGTGTTCAAAATCTTCTATGGAGTATTCGGAGAAGGAACCCGCCTTGCAATGCCAAAGACAATCTGCGCGCCGGACTCATCGTCATTGAAGCCCGGTTCAGGGGCTACTGAGGGAGTCCTGGATTAAGGGGTCCTTGGATAGCTGGACTATATACTTTGGCCGGACTGTTGGACTATGAAGATACAAGATTGAAGACTATGTCCCGTGTCCGGATGGGACTCTCCTTTGCGTGGACGGCAAGCTTGGCAATTCGGATATGTAGATTTCCTTCTCTGTAACCGACTCTGTGTAAACCTAGCCCCCTCCGGTGTCTATATAAACCGGAGGGTTTAGTCCGTAGGACAACAACAATCATAATCATAGGCTAGCTTCTAGGGTTTAGCCTCTACGATCTCGTGGTAGATCAACTCTTGTAATACTCATATCATCAAGATCAATCAAGCAGGAAGTAGGGTATATTACCTCCATCGAGAGGGCCCGAACCTGGGTAAAACATCGTGTCCCCTGCCTCTTGTTACCATTAGCCATAGACGCACAGTTCGGGACCCCCTACCCGAGATCCGCCGGTTTTGACACCGACAGAGGGGGCCACTTGAGCAGTGGCTGCAACACGCCGGGTGCTGCAGCCTGGCCACCGGGGCTGAGGTCAAAGTGGTGCCTCCTGGCGATGTCTTCATGACCTGCCGATGGGGCGATATCGCCCGCGCCTGCCGCGTAGAAGGGGCCCTAGCAATCCACTTCGAGTACGATGGCGCCTCCACTCTGTTCTCCAAGGTCTTCGACAAGGAGGACCGGCGGCTGGAGTGCTGCCCTGGAGGAAGCAGCTCACGGGGCGTGGCCATGAGTGCTGGGCCCGCCTCCGACCCCACCGGCGTCTCCTCCAGCAGAAGCGGTGACTCCTGGGAATCCAGCGACTCTCGTGTGCCAATCGATTCTCCGGAGTCTAGCGACGACAGCTATGTGCCGCCGAGCTCCCGCCGCGCTCGGAGTGCAGCAGCGGCATCTGCTCGTCGTCGCCCGTGATGCCCTCTGGCCTTGTCCTCCAGAGTCTTCCTTCTTTTGTTTCCCTGCGCGGAATTATGACCAGCCCCATGGGGGTATGTAAAAATCGTGATGCTTTAAATTCCAACGTTACTCTTCTTATTACTGTGTTGAAGCCGCATATCCCACTCCGGGATGGTTCCCCCTTTCCGTCCCCTAGGTAGCGTAGTGCTCTGCGCCAATGGGACCCAGTCCCCAAGAAGGCTTCAGCCGTCACTGGTATGCCAGGTCGCGATGCCGTGGTCAAGGCCTGGAGGTGAGCGGCCCGAGATCCGGTGAGTGCTCCTGAGGCGCGATCCTCACGAGGTCCCCCTTGACGTGCAAGCAGCTGCCCAAGGAATGGAAAGGGAAGCGACACCGCCCGAGCAAGACTGCGAAAGTCAGGCGATTGGGTCGTGAGATTTATGCCGACATGCGAGCGACTTATCTTTTTAGTGAACTTGTAGCGATTCCCCTGCGTGCTGTCCATTCGTGCCTTAGCGGTGACGCCTTTAGGTAGGGCCCGCTACGTCCATACCCTTTTCCCGCTTGTCTAGGTGCTCTACATCCTCGGGTCCTGGCCCTCGATCAAGACTCAGCCGCCGCTGATATGCCAGGTCGCTATGACGTGGTCAAGGCCAGGAGGTGAGCGCTGGAGAGCCAGTAGGAGCTTCTGACGCGCGATCCTCAGGAGTCCCCCCTTAAACGTGCAAGCGACTCATTTGAGAAGGTGGTGGCCGCCGGGCCCGCCCGTAGCTAGGCTTCTGGTGTACTTGCGTGTTAACCTGCGGAAAAGGATACGGCCCCAAGCGGCACTTGCTTCCTACCCTTGATCTTTCCGCGGGAAGTCAAAGGCACCGAGGACCTGGCGAGGTGGCGTACGCGAGGCGGGTCGCGAGCCAGAGCTCGGTCCCTCAGATTTGTCAGCGTTGCTGGGACAGACCCAAGCACAAGCGACGTGCCAGCATGTGTAGCCCCCGTTGTCAGATGAGCAAAGGATGAGTTAGCAATGCAGAGAGACCGTGAAGCGTATAGGAGTTGAAGCAAGTAGGTGATGACCATAAAGCAACTCATGGGAGACGGTTAGGCAGCTCTGATAAATGCAAGAAGGATACATGCTGCAGGGATGGACCCACGCAGCTTGGGGATAGTGAATGAACTAAGAGATGTCACCTGGCACCGTTGCTGAAGAGGCGTTGGAGTAGCGGAAGACGCGCGCTATAGAAGTCGCCCCTCATGAGCCGCCCTGGCCTTGAACCTCGGGGGGCTTTGGAGGTCCGGGGGCTCGTGAGGATCTGTCGCCATCTCTGCCTGGATCACCTGGCGCTGGGCCTCCTAAGCTTCCAGGATGCCCCACATGTGGCATTGGAATGAAACTGCTATGTTCAACAAACCAAAAGGCATGCAGACATAGCTGTGAGGGGAGCCCTCGCATCGGCCAACCCAGGACGGCCAGAAGAGCTCCTGAGACGCGGCCCTATTGAGCCCTGCGATGTGTGCGTAGACGCGCAGCTCCTCGTCCTCACCTGGGCGAGGAGCCGCGCTTGGTGGTGGGCAGCGATCGCCCCGTATGATCCTTGCCTCCTGAATCTCCTTGACTGCCTTGTTGACGAACTCCTGAGCGTCAGGCGCCCCGCGCCTAGTGCTCTCTCCGCGAAAGCGTGCACCGAAGCATGCCTCCACATGGTGCTCGAGTGCCTCCCTCGTGACGCTGGCCAGGTCATAGGCCCTCTAGAGGAGAGCCCCCGAGCCCAGCCTGAGAGGGGCGCCGGGCGCGCCTTCCTATGCGAGAGGAGAAGGCGCCCCGTCCACAGACGCCAGGCTTGAGGTGGCGCCGCCGGACGCCACATCCTCCTGAGATCCCTGGTGGAGCTGCTGCTTCTTCTTCTTGGGAACGGCCTCAGGGGGGTGGATGGCACCCTTGTCGTCAGGGTTCTCAACTGCTGCAGCCTGGTAGGCACGCTCGAGAGAGCACACCGCGTCCTTTTCCTCACAAGCGACTGTGATGACGCTGCAGTTCCCTGGCATCTTGAGGACATTGTGGCCGTGGTGCGTTGCCACGAGAGCTGGGTACCCAAGGATGGCATTGTATAGCAGGCGAATGTCGGCAACGTCGAAGTCGATGAGCTCGGTGCGGTAGTTGTCGCGTCTGCCGAAGGTCACGGGGAGGCGAACCTGCCCGATCAGGTGCGTGGAGCCGTCGGTCACTCCTGAGAAGGTCTTGGTAGGCTAAAGCAGGTGATATGGCACTTGGAGCCTATTGAATGTCTAGACAGAGAGAACATTGAACCCTGCACCGCCGTCGATGAGCATCTTGGTGACGAGTACGTTGCTGATGATGGGCGAGCAAAGCATTGGGAGCGTGCCAGCTGTGGCTGCACACTACAGTTGGTTGGAGGAGCCGAAGGTGATGGCGTACTTGGACCACCTGAGCGGGCGCGTTGCTTCGAGCTTGGGAAGGGCTTCACCTCACGCGCGAATTGCTTGAAGATGCCATGAGAGGCTGGGGCCTGGGAGCCGTCCAAGATGCAGGCGATTGCACAAGGCTCTTGGAAGCCCCCAGCCCCCACGTCCTAGTGGTGGTCTTCGTTTCTTCTTGGCGGCGGAGGCAGCGGAGGAAGACCAGCGTTGCCCTGAGGCCGATCCTCGCGAGGCTGATCCCTCCAGGCGCCCTCGCGAGGCTGACCCTGCCAGCGGTCCTCCCGAGGCTGGTCGCACCACTCCTGACGATGGTCGTGGCCATCCCAGCGTCCACCACCTCGGCCTCCTCCGCGACCATAGCCTTGATCGTTGCGCTCGGGGCAACGACCGAGGCGCCCATCGTGGATGGCCCTGAGCTCCTGGCAGTTGCTAGTGTTGTGACTGTGCATGTTGTGGAAGACTCGGAACGAGCGGCTGCCCTTCGAGGACACTGGGTGATCGCAGCCGCGCTTCATCTCTGGCTCGGCTGCGAGCACGGCCGGTCCCTTGCGCTTCACGTCCTTGGCCTTGTCCTTCTTTTCTTTGGGGTCTGCGTCGGGAAGCTCGAGGAGGGAGAGGCGTCCCTCTTCAGCCCTCGCGCACTTGGTTGCCATGTTGAACATCTCCAAGGCCGTGCATAGGTCTTCGCGTATGGCGAGCTCCTCCTTCATCGTGACATTGCGAACGCCATCGATGAACGCTGAGATGATGGCTTCGTCCGACACCTTGGGAATCTTGAGGTGAACGTTGTTGAAGTGCTGGATGTACTTCTGCAGGGTCTCTCCTGGTTGCTGCTTGACGTGTCGCAGGTCACCCGTGGCCGGCGGGCAGTCGCGAGTGCCTTGGAAGTTGGCGATGAAACATTCCCTCATCTCGTCCCATGAGGAGATCAATCCCATGGGCAGGTTCAGGAGCTAGGAGCACGCGTCGTCCTTGAGGGCCATGGGGAACCAATTCACCATGACCTTCTCGTCGCCGCTGGCCGCCTCGATGCTCAGCTCATAGAGCTGCAGGAACTCGGCGGGGTCGGCGGTGTCGTCATAGCGTGGAGGCAGGTCGGGCTTGAACTTCCCCGGCCAGACGATGCTATGCAGCTCCAGAGTGAACGCGCGGCACCCCGCTGTGGTCATGAGAGCCCACCGTGGAGCCTAGTCTTGGCGCTCGCGCACCGCCACCATAGGCGGCGCGCGGTCTTGACGTGGCGCCAGGAGAGCGCGCGCATCTTCTTGTGGCCGCTGGACCACCTGGCAGCTTGCTTCATCACGCGTGGGTGCCTGATGTTGCAGATCATGCCGAGGTGCCACCCACCTTGGCTCGATGATGGCATCTTGCCTTGGAGGCGGAGGAGGAGCCCCGTGCGCTACATCCCCCGCAGCAGGGGGCGATTGAGGCAGCGAGCGAGCTGGTGCAGCAGAATCCCCAGCGGCACTAATGAGCTTGGCGATGCGGTCGAGCTAGTCCTCGTAGAGGTCGTCGATCGGTCAGTAGCGTAGGAGCTCGCGCGCCATGAGCAGAGCGGCCTGTGTGTTCGCCGGGCCACGGCGAGCGTGAGAGGACGAAGCGGCTGAAGTTAGTGACGGAGTGGTGGTGCGCCCGTAACGGCTCACAGACGGATGCAGTGAAGAGGCTTGTTGCTTGTGCCCTACGGGGCCCGTGGCAGCGTTCGTCGCTAGTGAACGGGGTCGGCGAGGGCAGCCGTAGCCCGCCGGCGCTGTCTGAGCAACACGGGCGGCAAGGGCGGCCTAGCGGTCGGCACGAGCTTGGCGCGCATCAGCCATGGAAGCGGTGGAGCAGCGGCGAGTCAACCGACGTAAAGGAAGCTCCAACACACCCCTACTTGGTGCGCCAAATGTCGGATTACGGGTTCCGCAAACCCTTGAGAGGTTTGAAATCTAGGGTGCGTGCAAATATCTCACTCTCCCCAGTCTGCCGACTCGCTAATCTCACAGCCTAACGCGTCGAGCTCGAAGGAAACGGGACACAGCAATTTACCCAGGTTTGGGCCACCTTGCGGTGTAAAACCCTACTCCTGCTTTGTGGTGGATTTGCCTCGAGGGGCTAAGGAAGAACTAGTACAGTGGAGAACAGCCTCAGGAGGCGTGTTCTTGGGCTCAAGTGAGCTAGTGAGCTGGCGAGGGTGGAATGGATCTGATCTCCCTCCTTGGTGGTGGCTAGGTCCTATTTATAGTGGCCTTGGTCCGCTTCCCGAATGGTGGCGGGAAAGGATCCCACAATGGCCAAATTTGAAGGGAGCAAGTACAACTTATCCTGACTAAAGTGGTCTTCGCCTGCAAAAGCCTCTGGTCGTGACGGTGCGGTGGGCTCCGCGATGAACTCCATCCTGCTGTCCTGGTGGTCTTGGTCTTGTTGCACGGGAATGGAAACCTTTGGCTGTTTCCTCGGGACTCTGCGCCTGCTGCTTGACTCCTTTGCACCGAAGAGGAAACTGGTACTCTGTGCCCGCCGGCACCCGCCTGGCCTTGGTCGTCATGGCTCACGTCATCCGAACCTCGCGAGGTGAGCCTTGCATTGAAATCTCTGCTCCTCAGGAGCCAGCCTGGGGAGACCGATCCCTTTGGAGGTCTTGATGTTGTCCGCCTCGCGAGGCTTGGCCACTCGCGAGGGTCTTGGGTTGTCAATGTCGAAACTGGGCCGTACCAGGCCATTGGTGGAGCCATGCCGCGGGCCGCAGGTAGGCAAGTCTTGGTACCCCCGTATCTAGAACGCTGACAGCCGCCAAAAAGGCAGTGGCCGAGCTTGAGGAAGTCAAACTTTCCGGCCAAAAGCATGAGGCTTAGGTGGATGAAGTGCAAGTGGAGCTCAAGAATGCTGCCAAGAAGCTGGAGGCCCTTGAGAGGGAGAAGGGGGAGCAGTCCTCCGTGCTATCCAAGGTGAAGAAAGAGCTCCAAGAGGCGAGGAACAAAGTGCGAGGTGTCTGGGAGGAGCTCCGCCAAGCGGGGCAAATTGCTAATGGTATTAAATACTTACTGTAGAGTGTGTTCGGAGGCAACAGGTTTGCCTTGCTGACGCGAGTCTGGCGCTCCGCATGTGTCTTCTTTGAACCTCCGAGGAATGTGGCGGCCGCAGCGGAGCACTATGCCACTTGCGAGGAGGACTCCCTGCAGTGGCTCTTCTGGTCACAGTTTTCGGCTTCCGAGCATACTCCCCTCCCCAGCAACCAAATGAAGCAGCTGATGGAGATGCATCGGATGTCCGAGCTGGCCGTGAAGGACCTATGTGTCAATTTGTGGCCCACTGAGCCGATTCTGGACACCTACTTCGGCCTTGTGCAAAAGCTGCGGGAGGCGCCGCTCCGGATTGCTGCCATGAAGCATGCAACATGCCTTGAGGGGTTGAGGCTTGCGTTCGCAAAGACCATGGTGCATTGGCCGAAGATTAATCCGATGGACATGGCCACTGGTCCTCCGCCCAAGGGAAAGGAGCACCGCCGCCCTGAGCAGTAGTTTGCACAGGTGATGAATGGCGCGCGGGCGATAGAGGGCTAGTGTTAGAAAGATGTAATGCATGAATAACTTGTTTTGAAGTGTTTCTCAATTGGACCCTATGCTTTATGATGCGTCCACCTAACTTATTTTGTCATGTCCTGATTTAATTTTGACTCCTGTGTGGGCGTCTGTTTATTCGGAAAGCTACCAGTCATCGGCTTCGGCCCCAAGGTGAATAACACGAGGGGTGTTTTGTCTCCGCACTGTTACCCTTAGCCAACGTCTTGGTACCCGGAGGCGGTAGTGCATGAGCATGTAACACCCCAAATGTAAAACTTCCATATTTGGCAATATATCCATGTTGATCTCCATCCAATTCTATTTGGGGTTCCATCTTTTGGTCTCATTTTGTTTTGTTTTGTTGTTCTACTCATTTCATTGCCATGCTTACCTTGTCATATTGCATTTGTGCTTCTTGTCATTTCCCTTTTAGCCATCATATGTTTGCATCATGTGCATATCATGTTGTGTTGTGTTTATGTCAATTTCCATTTCCTTGATATGCATGCATGATATGTTGCTGCATATGTTCTATGTGTGATCCATGCATCACCACCTCCATGCATCACCACCTCTCCTTCTTTTTCTTTCTTTTAGCAAGTGCCATTTTACCCTCCTCCTTTAATGTTCATCTTTGCCTCAATTTTCAGTCACCATGTAAGTTACCTCACTGCCAAGTTTCACCAATTTTGAAGTTGGTTTGGTTGGGGTAAAAAAAGCTTCAAGTTTGAAACTAATTCAAACCTGCAATATTTTTCTTCCTCTAAAAATGCCCAAACCATTTTTACTATATTGTGCATAATACTAGGGCTCCGAAGATATTTTTATATCTTCCTTAGCCTTCCCAAATCACTCTGGACTTTTCTTGTTTTTCTTCTGTTTGAGAAAAATAGGAAAAGAAAAGATTTTGGCAGCAGAGCAGAGCAGCCAGCAGCGGCACCCCCCTGGGCCTCGGCCTCCCAGGCCGGCCCAGCTAGCACCCCGCGCCAGCAGGCCCAGCGCGCCAAGCAGCCCGCTCGTTCACCCCTCCGGGCTTTTTCTCACCCCCGCGCGCGCACACCCCCGCTAGCCCCTCTCCACGTGGCCATCCCGGCCCCGCTCGTCATCACCTACCCTGTTCCCCGCACCCACCTTTTCCCTCTCCTCTCGCCGTCGCCATGGGGACCGCGAGCATGAGAGCGCGTGAGCTCGCGCCGCTAACCCTAGCCCCTTTTAAGGCCCCAATCCTTGTCCCCTGCCTCTCCTAGGGTTTCCCTCGTCCGCCCCCGCCGTTTCCTGGTAGGTATAGCCACCAGATTGATTGCGCCATCGCCGTCCCGAACGCATCTGGGAGCGCGTCCTCATCGCCGGCATGCTCCCCGTCAACCCCAGCTTCCCAGGACGTGTCCATCTTCCTCCTCGACGTTGTCTACTTCCCCTACGTCCACTACTTCGCCGCGGGACGCCAAGACGCCGTGATCTTCTTCCACTTCTCTCCCGCGGTGCCCGCGAGTGTTCGATCGCCGTCACCGCCTTCTCCGACCTCCTCTTGGGAAACCAAGCACACCACCGTGCTTGTGGTGAGCACGCGTTCCTCCCCATCCTTTTTCCCTCTCCTTAGCGCGCCTTGCAGTAGTTTGCCACGAGCACCCGAACGCGCCGCCATCGGGCCTCGCCTCCGGCGAGTGCACGACCTCTTTAACTCTTCTGCGCATGCCCGTCATGATCGCCGCGTCTCATCGGCCGGATCCACGCGATCAGTAGCTCGCTCAAACCTTTCGCCTCGTCGCGTTTGAGCTCGTCGCCGCCGCCTCTGTTCGTCGTCGCCGGCGTCGAGTCCGTCGTCGGCCCGTTCTGCTAGTCACACCCGCGGGTGCGGGATCCTATGGCAGCCTCGTTGCGCCCCGCCGCCGCGCCTTTTGGTCGCCGGAGAGGCTCCGTCGAGCTCTCCGCCGTCTCTGCACCCCGGCGAGCACCTCCCCTGCTTCCCCTGTTTACGCCACCACCTTGTGGGACCCGAGTCGGACCCACAAGTCAGCCTCTCAGGGGCTAGGACCCCACCTGTCATCCCCCTCCACTTTCTCCTTTTTCTTTTGTGTTTATTTTTTCCAGCGACTATTCCATTTCTAGCATATGGAATCTATCTATTTCGGGCAAGTCCATTTCTGGACGTTTCGAAATAAGGAAAATGCCATTTCTGTCATATTCCATTTAGGGCAGGTTTTAACTTATTGCACTTGTGATGATTTTTCTACAGCAACCCCAACATATTATATATGTTTTTGGGGTAGAAAAATCCCACCAATCCAGTGGTGGCATTGCTTTCTGCATTTGAGCAAGTTCATGAACATGCCATTTTACATCATGTTGCTGTTTTGTCTAGTATGTGTATATTCATGGAAATATGCTATGTGGTTGTTTTGCACATGGATAGCTTCATTTTCATGCCTACTACATGCTAGATTTATTTCATGCCATGATATGCTATGTAATGAGTTAATCAAGCTTGTTAACATGCCAACATGAATCTGTTTTGCCATGTCCTGAAATTTCACCAAGTCTGAATCTGTTAACGAAACTTGCTATGTTTACATGGGTGCCATCATATCTTCTGATCCTTTTTGGCTCATGGTCAGTAAGGGACTTTTGTTCTATGCTTTTAGTAGATTCAAGCTATGCCTTGTTTTGCTATGTTAAGTTCCTGTAGCATGTTGATTGCTTGCTCTGAACATTGCTACCTGATGTTGTTTATGCCATGTCCAGTAATTTCACCAAGTCTGTGAACCTGATATCTTTTGCACTGTTGCCATGCTTGTTTGAACCTGTTATGGTGTGATCTAGCCGTAGCTCAGTGTTCATCTTTTGTCAAGCATCTCCTGTAGATTACTGCCATATGCTTTGTTGCTATGTTGGGGTGCTGTAGCATAGTTATTTGATGTATTCTAAGTGCTATCATGCTGTTAATCGCAGAATCGTGTCATTCTTGTTTTGCTTGCCATTTGCAAACCGTGCATCCGTTTCTGGTGATCTTTATATCGATTTCGACCGAAATCGTCTCCTCTTTCCAGTGGCATACTTGGTTTTCCAAGTTGCTGCCTTGTTCATTCTTTTTCTTCCGGAGCACGCATATGCATCGCATACCACATCTCGCATATCATGCATGTTTTGCATCATGTTGCTTGTGCATTTCCCGTGATTGATTGTGGTTCCGTTGCTTGTGTTCTTGCTGTGGGTAGAGCCGGGAGACGAGTTCGTGAACAAGGAACCTGTTGAGTACGCTTACGAGGATCAAGCTTTCGACAACTCTGAGAACCTTGCAGGCAAGATGACCATACCGTCGAAATCACTTCTATCTTTGCTTTGCTAGTTGTTCGCTTTATTGCCATGATGCGCTACCTACCACTTGCTATATATGCCTCCCATATTGCCATGTCAAGCCTCTAACTATCCTTTCCTAGCAAACCGTTGTTTGGCTAAGTTACCGCTTTTGCTCAGCCCTTCTTATAGCGTTGCTAGTTGTAGGTGAAGTTGAAGTTGGTTCCATGTTGGAACATGGATATTTTTGAATATCACAATATCTCTTATTTAATTAATGCATCTATATATTGGTAAAGGATGGAAGGCTCGGCCTTATGCCTGGTGTTTTGTTCCACTCTTGCCGCCCTAGTTTCCGTCATACCGGTATTATGTTCCTTGAGTTTGCGTTCCTTACGCGGTTGGGTGATTTATGGGACCCCCTTGACAGTTCGCCTGGAATAAAACTCCTCTAGCAAGGCCCAACCTTGGTTTTACCATTTGCCACCTAAGCCTTTTTCCCTTGGGTTTTCGCGAGCCCGAGGGTCATCTTTATTTAAACCCCCGGGCCAGTGTTCCTCTGAGTGCTGGTCCAAACTAGAGCCACTTGCAGCGCCACCTTGGGGAAACTCGAGGGCTGGTTTTAGTTGTACGTAGTGTTCATCCGGTGTGCCCTGAGAACGAGATATGTGCAGCTCCTATCCGGATTTGTCGGCACATCAGGCGGCTTTGCTGGTCTTGTTTTACCTTTGTCGAAATGTCTTGTAAACTGGGATTCCGAGACTGATCGGGTCTTCCCGGGAGAAGGTTTATCCTTCGTTGACCGTGAGAGCTTTTAATGGACTTGGTTGGGACAGCAATGCAGGGTATTATCTTTCAAAAGCCGTGCCCGCGGTTATGAGGCAGATGGGAATTTGTTAATGTCCGGTTGTAGAGAACTTGTCACTTGACTCAATTAAAACACATCAACCGTGTGTGTAGCCGTGATGGTCTCTTCTCGGCGGAGTCCGGGAAGTGAACACGGTTTGAGTTATGCATGAACGTAAGTAGTTTCAGGATCACTTCTTGATCATTTCTAGCTTCGCGACCGTTGCGTTGCTTCTCTTCCCGCTCTCATTTGCGTATGTTAGCCACCATATATGCTTAGTGCTTGCTGCAGCTCCACCTCATTACACCATCTTTTCCTATAAGCTTAAATAGTCTTGATCTCGCGGGTGTGAGATTGCTGAGTCCTCGTGACTCACAGATTCTACCAAAACAGATGCAGGTGCCGACGATGCCAGTGCAGGTGACGCAACTGAGCTCATGTGGGAGTTCGACGAGGAACGTGGTTGTTACTATGTTTCTTTTCCTGATGATCAGTAGTGGAGCCCAGTTGGGACGATCGGGGATCTAGCATTTGGGGTTATCTTATGTTCATTTGGATTTGACCGTAGTCGGTCTATGTGTGGATTTTGGATGATGTATGAATTAATTTATGTATTGTGTGAAGTGGCGATTGTAAGCCAACTCTCGTTATCCCATTCTTGTTCATTACAAGGGATTGTGTGAAGATGACCCTTCTTGCGACAATACCTACAATGCGGTTATGCCTCTAAGTCGTGCCTCGACATGTGGGAGATATAGCCGCATCGTGGGCGTTACAAGTTGGTAATCAGAGCCATCCCCGACTTAGGAGCCCCCTGCTTGATCGAATCGCTGGCGTTGTTGAGTCTAGAACAAAAATGTTTTGAGTCTTAGGATTATATATATCGGAGAGTAGGATTCTTTTACTCCTTAGTCCCTTCGTCGCTCTGGTGAGGCCTCCTGACGTAGAAGTTTTGACTCTTCTCTCCTCACATTTCACAAAAAAAATTTAGGATCATGCGGGTATCTTGGAATCGTTCCGATGGTTTTGTGACGAGAACATTGTTCTTGGTGCCTCCTGACATTTAGGGGTTGTGGCAGTGTCCCGGGGAGTTGAGCTCCGAGGTGTTGTCGGAATACCTGAGTTTTCGCCGACATCGAAAATCTCTTTTATGCAGTTGTTGGTGAGATCACCTCGACGCCACCCAGTACTGGGGCGGGAGTTCGGGAGTATTGCCATAACTCGAATAATGCATGCTTTTCGAAGGTTGAGGTACATGATTTCCGAAGGTTTCTTGGTTATGTGTTGACGGATGGATACAGCTGGATCTAGGGATTGCTAGTTTGGGTGATATATTTTGTGTCCCCTGTATCCCCAACACCAGATTGCATAACCAGAAAGTTTCGGGAGTTTATAGGTGGGATTCAAGTAGCTCTTAGCATTTCTTCACGCAGATATTTGGTTTGTGATTGGGTAATCCTTACCACTTATTTGTTCGACTCGTACCTTTTTATTTTATTCATCAATCTCTTATCAAGTGGCTTCTCACCTTAATGGAAGTGTGATGATTTACTATGGAATTCATTTGTTCATCCTCGTTCAAATGTTTATTGTGAAGACTATATGTTGCAATTTCTATCCGTTGATTCAACTTGTCTATTTGTCTATCAAGATGCTAACGGATGTCACCCTCTTCAGGATGGCTCCGCCAACGTGTCAGAATCCGAAACACAATGAGGGGAGTCAGGCGAACCCTCCGCCACCACCTCCGCCTCCGGAGGCATGGCAAGCTATCATGGCTGCCACCAACGCCAATGCTCAGATGATTTTGCAACTCTTGCAAGAGCGCACCCAAGGGCAAGGCAATCAAGGAAATCAAGGCCAAGGCAACAATCAGCCTCACTTCGCTACCCTCAACCAGTTCCTCGCTAATCAGCCGAAGTCTTTCAGCTACTGTGCCGAGGCCACAGACGCCGATGATTGGCTCGTGGACATCAACAAGCATTTTGAATGTAGCAATGTCAGGCCTGAGGACTTTGTCAAGTTTGCTTCTTTTCAACTCAAGGATCAAGCTGCCGAGTGGTATCAACAATACAAAGATTCCAGAGGAGGTCGTGTGATTACCTGGGATGATTTCCGCCGAGACTTCAAAGCTCACCACATTCCACAAAGTGTTGTTGAGAGCAAGCGTGAGGAGTTCCGCAATCTCAAGCAAGGCGGCATGTCCGTGTATCAATACAATACCCAGTTTCAAAAACTAGCTCGCTTCGCTAAGCAAGACGTTCCTGATGAAAAGAGCATGATCTATCAATTCAGAGGTGGCCTTAGAGAAGATCTGCAATTGCCTCTCGTGCTTTTTGAGCCGACCAAGTATGATGATTTCTACAATATGGCACTGAATCAAGAGGCTGCTCAGCTCAAGTGTGAGGCTTCTAAGAAGAGAGTCAGGGATGCAGTTTAGTCTTCTTCTTCCTCACTAGTGGCTGCTAAGTAACAGAAGTTCTGGTTGCCTCCTCCTCCGTTTCGTCAGCCTTTCCAGCAGAAGAACAAAGGTGGCCATGGATCTTCCCACCCACCCAACCCTGGCTATCAGAACAAGTCTCAGAATCAAGCTCCAAAGCCGAATGCGCCTTATCATCGTCCACTCTCAGAGGTGACTTGCAACAAGTGTCAGCAGAAAGGTCACTATGCTAACAAATGCTTCAACCAAAGGCGCCATCCGCCTCCTCCCCCTGTGAGATCTTCCAGCAATGCAGTGGTCAAGCATAATCCCAAGTCTGCAAAGGTGAACATGATGAATGCAGCTCAAGCGGAGGAATCTACTGATGTGATAATGGGTAATCTCTTGGTTAATGATATTCCTGCAAAAGTCTTATTTGATACTGGTGCATCTCTTTCTTTCATTTCAAGACCTTTTGTTGCCAATCATGAGTTTGTGGCAGAAAAGATTCCTATCCCGTTGAAGATTGTGTCCCCGGGTAAGCAAATGACATCTAATAATTGTGTCCCGGATGTTTCCATCAAGATGGGAAACTATAAATTTCTGTCTAAACCAATTGTTCTTGGTGACTCGGATATTGATCTAATTCTAGGGATGGACTGGCTTTCTAACCACAAGGTTCAACTTGATTGTGCTGCCAGGGAAATTCAATTGACACACTCTTTTGAGGATGTTATCATTTATGCCGCTCGTGATGAAACCATTCGATTATTTTCTCTCAATGAGAAGGGCGAATTGGATGCTATTTCTCAAATTCCAGTCATTTGTGAGTACCAAGATGTCTTTCTAGAAGAGCTTCCGGGTATGCCTCCTCACCGGCCAGTTGAGTTCGTTATCGATCTTGAGCCTTGCACGGAACCCGTTTGCAAGCGTCCTTACAAGCTTGGACCCAAGGAGCTGAAAGAATTGAAGAAACAGCTCGATGAGCGTCTGGGTTTGATCAGACCGAGTTCATCTCCGTGGGGTTGTGGTGTTCTTTTTGTCCAGAAGAAGGATGGCACAGACCGACTTTGTGTCGACTACCGTCCATTGAACAAGAAGACAATCAAGAACAAGTATGCACTTCCCAACATCAATGAGCTATTCGAGCAACTCAAAGGTGCTAAAGTATTCTCCAAGCTTGACCTTCGTATGGGTTATCATCAGATTCGCATTCGTGAAGAAGATATTCCCAAGACAGCATTCAGAACAAGCTTTGGTTCTTATGAATATACTGTCATGTCTTTCGGCCTTGTCAATGCTCCTCCAACATTCTCTCGGATGATGAATTTCATCTTCAACCCCTATACCAATGAATTCGTCCTGGTGTATCTCGATGATATCTTGGTCTTCTCCAAGAATAAGAAGGATCATGCCAAACATTTGCGATTGGTGCTCGACAAGCTCAGAGAGTATCAATTCTATGCGAAGTTTTCCAAATGTGAGTTTTGGCTCGATGAAGTTCTTTACCTTGGTCATATCATCTCTGCCAAGGGCATCGCTGTTAATCCTGAGAGGTGTCTGCAATTGTGAATTGGGAACCTCCTTAGAATGTCAAGTAGCTTCGCAGTTTTCTTGGTCTTGCAAGCTATTGCCGAAGATTCATTGAGAATTTCTCTAAGATTGCAAAGCCTCTTTCCAACCTCCTCCAGAAGCATGTGAAGTATGTCTGGACTCCTGAGTGTGACGTTGCTTTCAACACTCTCAAAGAGAAACTCGTCACAGCTCCTGTCTTAACTCCTCCTGACAAATCCAAGCCATTCGAAGTTTTCTGTGATGCTTCTCTTCAAGGTCTTGGTGCTGTGTTAATGCAAGAGAAGAAAGTTGTGGCCTATACCTCTCGTCAGTTGAAGCCCAACGAAAAGAACTACCCCACTCACGATCTTGAGTTGGCGGCAGTTGTCCATGCATTAATTACATGGAGACATCTCTTGTTGGGAAGAAAAGTGGACATATTCACCGATCACAAGAGTCTCAAGTACATCTTCACTCAGCCCAACCTCAACCTCAGGCAGACTCGATGGGTCGAGATGATTCAAGAGTACAATCCGAGTATTGAATATACTCCTGGCAAGGCCAATGTCATTGCAGATGCTTTGAGCAGGAAGGCTTATTGCAAAAGTTTAATTATCAAGCCATTTCAACCGGATCTTTGTGAAGCTTTCCGCAAGCTGAATCTCCAAGTTGTTCCTTAAGGCTTTCTTGCCAACCTCATAGTCTCTCCTACTTTGGAAGATCAAATTCGTGAGGCACAACTCCTGGATACCATGGTGAAGAAGGTGAAACATGGTATCGACAAGGGTCTTTCTAAATACAAGTGCTATCGCATTGATGACAGAGACACTTTATTCTTCAAGGACCGGATTGTGGTTCCTAAAGGTGATCTAAGGAAAGTCATTATGAACGAGGCGCACAATTCTCTTCTTTCCATTCATCCTGGAAGTACGAAGATGTACCATGACCTCAAGCAGTCGTATTGGTGGACTCGAATGAAGCGAGAAATTGCTCAATTCGTAATTGAATGTGATGTCTGTCGAAGGGTGAAAGTAGAACACCAACGACCAGCTGGTCTCCTCCAACCTCTTGCTATCCCAGAATGGAAGTTTGATCATATCGAAATGGACTTCGTGACTGGATTTCCTAAGTCCAAGCGCGGAAATGATGCTAACTTCGTTGTCATCGACAAGCTTACTAAAGTGGCTCATTTCCTTCCAATCAAAGAATCTATCACAGCAGCTCAGTTGGCAGAGCTATACACCTCCAGGATTGTCTCCTTGCATGGCATTCCACAATTGATTTCTTCAGATCGTGGAAGCATCTTCACTTCTAAGTTCTGGGACTCCTTCCAGAAGGCCATGGGCACCAACATTCGCTTCAGCACAGCTTTCCATCCTCAAACTAGTGGCCAAGTCGAGTGAGTCAGTCAAATCCTTGAAGATATGCTCAGGGCTTGTGTCATTTCCTTTGGCATGAAGTGGGAAGATTGTCTTCCATATGCCGAGTTCTCCTACAACAACAGCTTCCAAGCGAGTTCGGGCAAGGCTCCATTCGAGATTCTCTATGGCAGAAAGTGCCGTACTCCTCTCAATTGGTCAGAGACTGGTGAACGCCAACTTCTTGGCAATGACTTAATCACAGAGGCTGAAGAAATGTGTAAAGTCATCCGTGAAAATCTCAAAGCCGCGCAATCGCGCCAGAAGAGTTACTATGATAGCAAGCACCGTGATGTGGCTTTCGAGATCGGAGACCATGTCTACCTCCGCGTCTCTCCAATGAAAGGCACTCGTCGCTTCGGTATCAAAGGGAAGCTTGCCCCTAGATACGTGGGTCCTTTCAAAATCATTGGCAAAAGAGGCGACCTCGCCTATCAACTTGAGCTTCCCTCCAACTTCGTGAACGTGCACGATGTTTTCCACGTGTTACAGCTTCGCAAGTGCTTCAAGACTCCTGAGCGCACCATCAATTTCGAAGAGATTGACCTCCAAGAAGATCTGTCTTATCACGAGCTCCCCGTTGCTATTCTTGAAGAAACTGAGCGTAAGACTCGCAACAAGTCAATCAAATTCCTGAAAGTGAAGTGGTCGCATCATTCCGACCGAGAAGCCACCTTGGAGCGTGAGGACCACCTCCGTTCGAATATCCGGAGTTCTTTCAGTCCTAGATCTCGGGACGAGATCCTCTTGTAGTGGTGGAGTGTTGTAACACCCCAGATGTAAAACTTCCATATTTGGCAATATATCCATGTTGATCTCCATCCAATTCCATTTGGGGTTCCATCTTTTGGTCTCATTTTGTTTTGTTTTGTTGTTCTACTCATTTCATTGCCATGCTTACCTTGTCGTATTGCATTTGTGCTTCTTGTCATATCCCTTTTAGCCATCATATGTTTGCATCATGTGCATATCATGTTGTGTTGTGTTTATGTCAATTTGCATTTCCTTGATATGCATGCATGATATGTTGCTGCATATTGATGAGGACATCAATACCATTGTTACACCCACAGCCCCTGCTGCTATAAATACTGGACCAATTACTAGAGCTCGCGCACGCCAATTAAATTACCACGTACTTTCGTTTCTTGGTAATGATTCTAATGTTCATGAGAATATGATGCTGCCTAAATTGGATACATTTGTTTTGCATACAAATGAAGGGCCTAGCTTTGAGAAGGATGAACATTGGAGCAAGAACAAGCATGGAGATGATGGCATGCGCATGGGGAACAACAACGGAGTTACAAGTGATGATTTCAGGACGTTGAAGCCACCATAATGCGTGCATGAAGCCTTGGACGAAATATACAAGATGCTACTTCATAACTTTCGTCCAGAGGCTATTCTAGGTGCTGCGTCACCTTATTATTGGGCCAGGCCCATGTAATTTCGAAATACTTGAGTATAGGCTGTTTTTAGAGTCCGTATGTGTGGGGAAACAAGAGATAGGGTTGGTTTCGGACCCCTTCCCCAAGGGCCACGAAATTCCCCCCTCTTCCTCCATATATACATCCCTTAGGGCGTCGTTTAGACTTTGGGTTTTGTTTAGATTAAAAGTTCGCCATAGCTGCAACTTCGCGTACTCCGTTTGTGTTCAACGACCAGACAAAGGCGTCACAGAACCCCACCTTGATCAATAAAGCTTTCATCTTATATTCGCAATATCCAGATGGCAATCTCAGTTTCTTGCTTGTTCTTCTTTTGCTCGCAGGAAACAGACCCTCGTGGTCAGGTTGATCGTGCTCCGGCGTGGTCAATAACCTCTCGGAGTTGGTTTAGCGATTGCTAAGGCGCGACGTCATCGCACGTTCATAGTCGGATCGTCAAAGTCGACTTCCACCAAAGCGATATCCATCATCTCATCGAAAGACGGGACACCTTTGCCTGTATCAAGTGGTATCAGATTTCCAGGTTGCTTAATGAGATTTTACAGTTTTTCGTAGTTTAGATCGAGTTTGTTCTTCATACCTATAGTCCACGAAAAAGCCAAAAAAAAATTTAGGGTTAGTTCATCCTATCCGAACCAATCTGAGCCTTTGCATAATCTTTGCTGTGTTTGCTTTGTTGAATTTGCGGTTGCATCATCGTGTCAAGTTGCTGGTCTTAGCGTATAGTCCTTTAGAGTTTCGAGTTCTGTTCACAGGTTGTCACGTCACCGCTGCCATATATCACCACCGCATCATCATCATCGCTGCTGCCATATACCACCACCGCACCAACTTCATCGCCGCTGCCATATACCACCACCACATATTCACCGCCAATCCGAGTCCATATACGCCACCACATATCCGCCACCATCACGCCAATCCGAGTGCACCTGCAACATATATCCGCCACCAGTCCGAATTCCACCAGATTCATCTCCGCCACCAGTCCGAGTTCCACCAGATTCATCTCCGCCACCAGTCCTAGTCCAAGTCCAGTATTTTGTTGCTCTGTTTTGGATTTCCAGAACACGCCATACTCCGAGTCGTGACAGAGAAGGACTCCCAAACTTTTGTGTTACCCGCAGTAGAAAAATAGTTCCAGTTTCAAAAAAAAACTAAGTCTGGAAAATTCTGGCTAGGCAGTTTTTAGACCATTTGTAGACTTTTTCGAAAAAAAATTGTTGCGGAGCAAAAAAAAGTGAAAAAAAAATTCAAAGTGTGCTCCTCCCTTGTTTACGTGCAGCGCCGTGATTTTGTTAGTGTTCTAGGCTCGCGTCTCTAGCATGGTCTAGCCTAGGACCAGCACAGTACTGTCGTTGAGCGTTTATTCAACTTTGCATATCTGAATTGATTATTGCTGACCCTTTTTGCTACCATATTATAAGCCTTCCCAGCTCCACATAGATCTACGTCGTGCGTTTTACTCTCCCTAGTAATCGCTCTATCCAAGCTTTGAGAGTTTTGAGTACAACAGTTGCCGATCACCACCTGCTACTGGGTCAGAACTGGTAAGAATTTGAGATTCGCTTGAAGGATTTGTGACACACCACCATCACCACCACTTCCTAGTAGTCTGTAGGATCATATTCTTTTGTGTTTCTATTGCTGCTAACCATGGCAGGATCACAAGCCGATGAGACTGATTGGGAGAACATGACGAACAAGGGGTTGCAAGATAAATTTCAGCAAATGATGAGTGGCCAGGTGGGAGATGTGCTAAACAGATTTGAAGAGGCTATGGAGAAGATAGATGCCGTGGAGAAGTCGTTTGAGACAAAGCTGGATAACAGGTTTAATGAATTGCTCAAGCGTCTTCCCCAACCACCACCGGCTGCACCTGCCGCACCTCTACTACAACAACAACCACATCTCCAACGCCGCCTTCCAAATCAAGTGGGACGAGCACAGCGCGTTCCAATTGAGACTGGTCAAAATTCGGGTGCCGCTGCACCTATTGTTGATGCTTCTTTGGCTCCTGCTACTGCGGCGGCTGAGGAGGATGACGATTATGCGGGCGATTATGAGGATGAGGTTGATCAAAATCAGAACTACGTGCAGCCACCAGCACCACCTCCAGCAGGCCGACCTCAGGTATATATTCGCAATGGTAGGCCTGCACCACCACCTCAGGTACGAGATCATGACCATGTTCCTAAACTGAAATTGAATATTCCATCGTTTGAGGGTAGATACATTCCTGATGTATATCTTACTTGGGAGTTAGAAACTGAACAACGTTTTACATGTTTACAATATCCCGAGGAGAGACGGGTTGCTGCTGCTGTTTGTGCTTTCACTAGTTTTGCATGTGTATGGTGGTCTGAACATTGTAGATTATATCCTATTCCAGCTACTTGGGCTGCTTTGAAAACTGCTATGCGTACTCGTTGGGTTCCACCATATTATCAACGTGAATTGCTTCAAAAACTGCAGCGTTTACGACAAGGAAAAAATTCTGTAGAAGAATATTATCAGGAATTACAAACTGGCATGATTAGATGTGGTATTGTTGAGGAGAATGAAGCTATGCTTGCATGTTTTATGGGTGGTTTAAATAGAGAGATTCAGACCATTCTAGAGTATAAGGAGTATACTAATATCACTCGTTTATTCCATCTTGCTTGTAAAGCTAAACGTGAAGTGCAGGATCGACAAGCATTGGCGCGAACTAACTTTTCTGCAGGTCGACCTTCATCATGGACACCGCGTGCATCTTCTACTTCCACTGCACCAGCACCTCCATCAGGTTCCACCTCCAGCCGTGATACAAGAAAGCAGGCACAACCACCACTATCTGCCAAGAGCGCACCTGCCGGGCCTGCACAGAGCTCTTCTTCTTCCATGGCATCAACAGGGCACACAAGTGATATTATTTGTCGTCGTTGTAAGGGAAGAGGACATTATGCGCGAGAATGCAAATCTCAGCGTGTAATGATTGCTACTGAGGATGGTGGGTATGAGTCCACTAGTGACTATGATGAGGAGACTTTGGCTCTTATTACACGTGAAGAACATGGTGGAGATGATTCTGAAAATGAGACGCAATACATGGCTCCTGAAGACATTGACAGGTATGAATGTTTAGTTGCTCAACGTGTTTTGAGTGTGCAGGTCACACAAGCAGAGCAAAATCAGAGGCATAATTTGTTCCATACAAAGGGAGTTGTGAAGGAACGTTCTGTTCGCGTCATCATAGATGGAGGGAGCTATAACAACTTGGCTAGCATGGAGATGGTGGAGAAACTATCTCTCACCACAAGACCACATCCACATCCTTACTACATCCAATGGTTAAACAACAGCGGCAAGGTTAAGGTAACACATACTGTTCGTGTGCATTTTAGTATCTATACATATCCTGATTATGTTGATTGTGATGTGGTACCCATGCAAACATGTTCCTTATTACTTGGTAGACCATGGCAATTTGATAAAAACTCTGTACACCATGGTAGAAACAATCAGTATACTCTTGTTCATAAGGATAAAAATATTACTTTGCTTCCTATGACTCCTGATTCCATTTTGAAAGATGACATTAATAGAGCTAATAAAGCAAAGCAGGAAAAAATAAAGTGAAAATCAGATTGTGGCAAAAGAATTTGAGCAACAAATGAAACCTAATAATAAACCATCTAGTGTTGTTTCTGAAATTAAAATGAAAAGTGCCTGTTTACTTGCCACAAAATCTGATATTGATGAGCTAGATTTCAACAAATCTTTTTGCTATGCTTTTGTGTGCAAAGAGGCATTATTTTCATTCGAGGTCGTACCTTCCTCTTTGCCCCCTGCTGTCACTAACATTTTGCAGGAGTTCGCTGACGTCTTTCCACAAGACGTGCCACCGGGATTACCACCTATTCGAGGGATTGAGCATCAAATTGACTTAATTCCCGGTGCATCGCTACCCAACCGTGCACCATACCGTACCAATCCAGAGGAGACGAAGGAGATTATGCGTCAAGTACAGGAGCTGCTCGACAAAGGTTATATACGCGAATCTCTTAGTCCTTGTGCTGTTCCTATTATACTTGTGCCTAAAAAGGATGGTACATCGCGTATGTGTGTTGATTGTAGAGGCATTAATAACATTACTATTCGTTATTGTCATCCTATTCCTAGGCTAGATGATATGCTTGATGAATTGAGTGGCTCTACAATATTTTTCCAAAGTTGATTTGCGTAGTGGATACCATCAAATTCGTATGAAACTGGGAGATGAATGGAAAACAGAATTTAAAACTAAGTTTGGTTTATATGAGTGGTTAGTCATGCCTTTTGGGTTAACTAATGCACCTAGTACTTTCATGAGACTAATGAACGAAGTTTTACGTGCTTTTATTGGAAGATTTGTGGTAGTCTATTTTGATGATATACTAATTTATAGCAAATCTTTGGAAGAACATTTGGAACATTTACGTGCTGTTTTTATTGCTCTACGTGATGCACGTTTGTTTGGTAACCTTGGGAAGTGCACCTTTTGCACCGACCGAGTATCTTTTCTTGGCTATGTTGTTACTCCACACGGAATTGAAGTTGATAAAGCCAAGATTGAAGCTATTGAGAGTTGGCCGCAGCCCAAAACGGTCACACAAGTGAGGAGTTTCCTTGGCCTCGCTGGTTTCTATAGGCGTTTTGTGAGAGATTTTAGCACCATTGCTGCACCTCTCAACGAGCTTACAAAGAAGGATGTGCCTTTTGTTTGGGGTACCGCACAGGAAGAAGCCTTCACGGTATTGAAAGATAAGTTGACACATGCTCCTTTACTCCAACTTCCTGATTTTAATAAGACTTTTGAGCTTGAAGGTGATGCTAGTGGAATTGGATTAGGAGGTGTGTTATTACAAGATGGTAAACCTGTTGCATACTTTTCTGAAAAATTGAGTGGGCCTAGTCTGAATTATTCTACTTATGATAAAGAACTATATGCCCTTGTTCGGACTTTAGAAACATGGCAACATTATTTATGGCCCAAAGAATTTGTTATACATTCTGATCATGAATCTTTGAAACATATTAAAAGTCAAGCTAAACTGAATCGTAGACATGCTAAATGGGTTGAATTCATTGAAACTTTCCCTTATGTCATTAAACACAAGAAGGGTAAAGAAAATGTTACTGCTTATGCTTTGTCTCGTCGCTATACTATGCTGTCACAACTTGACTTCAAAATATTTGGTTTGGAGACCATCAAAGATCAATATGTGCATGATGCTGATTTTAAAGATGTTTTGCAGAATTGTAAAGAAGGAAGAACCTGGAACAAATTTGTCGTTAATGATGGATTTGTGTTCCGTGCTAACAAGCTATGCATTCCAGCTAGCTCTCTTCGTCTTTTGTTGTTGCAGGAGGCGCATGGAGGAGGATTAATGGGACACTTTGGCGTGAAGAAGATGGAGGACGTACTTGCTACACATTTCTTTTGGCCAAAGATGAGACGGGATGTTGAGCGTTTTGTTGCTCGCTGCACTACATGTCAAAAAGCTAAGTCACGACTCAATCCTCATGGTTTATATATGCCTTTGCCTGTACCTAGTGTTCCTTGGGAGGATATATCTATGGACTTTGTTTTAGGTTTACCTCGAACAAAGAAGGGGAGGGATAGCATATTTGTTGTCGTGGATAGATTCTCAAAAATGGCACACTTTATACCATGTCATAAAAGCGATGATGCTGTTAATGTTGCTGATTTGTTCTTCCGTGAAATTATTCGTTTGCATGGTGTGCCAAATACTATTGTTTCAGATCGTGATACTAAATTTCTTAGCCACTTTTGGAGATGTTTATGGGCTAAGTTGGGGACTAAACTGCTTTTTAGTACTACTTGTCACCCCCAAACTGATGGACAAACTAAAGTAGTCAATAGAACATTGTCTACTATGCTTAGGGCTGTTTTGAAGAATAATAAGAAAATGTGGGAAGAATGCTTGCCTGATATTGAGTTTGCTTATAATCGTTCATTGCATTCTACTACTAAGATGTGCCCTTTTGAAATTGTGTATGGTTTCCTACCTCGTGCACCTATTGATTTGTTGCCTCTTCCATCTTCGGAGAAGGTTAATTTTGATGCTAAACAACGTGCTGAATTGATCTTAAAAATGCATGAGTTAACTAAGGAAAACATTGAGCGTATGAATGCTGAATATAAACTTGCTGGAGATAAGGGTAGAAAACATGTTGTGTTTGCACCTGGAGATCTTGTTTGGTTACATTTGCGTAAGGATAGATTTCCTGATTTGCGCAAATCAAAGCTAATGCCACGTGCTGATGGTCCTTTTAAGGTGTTAGAGAAAATAAATGATAATGCATATAAACTTGAGCTGCCTACAGATTTTGGGGTTAGTCCCACTTTTAACATTGCAGATTTGAAGCCTTATTTGGGTGAGGGAGATGAGCTTCCGTCGAGGACGACTTCATTTCAAGAAGGGGAGGATGATGAGGACATCAATACCATTGTTACACCCACAGCCCCTGCTGCTATAAATACTGGACCAATTACTAGAGCTCGCGCACGCCAATTAAATTACCAGGTACTTTCGTTTCTTGGTAATGATTCTAATGTTCATGAGAATATGATGCTGCCTAAATTGGATACATTTGTTTTGCTTACAAATGAAGGGCCTAGCTTTGAGAAGGATGAACATTGGAGCAAGAACAAGCATGGAGATGATGGCATGCGCATGTGGAACAAGAACGGAGTTACAAGTGATGATTTCAGGACGTTGAAGCCACCATAATGAGTGCATGAAGCCTTGGACGAAATATACAAGATGCTACTTCATAACTTTCGTCCAGAGGCTATTCTAGGTGCTGCGTCACCTTATTATTGGGCCAGGCCTATGTAATTTCGAAATACTTGAGTATAGGCTGTTTTTAGAGTCCGCATGTGTGGGGAAACAAGAGATAGGGTTCGTTTCGGACCCCTTCCCCAAGGGCCACCAAATTCCCCCCTCTTCCTCCATATATACAGCCCTTAGGGCGTCGTTTAGACTTTGGGTTTTGTTTAGATTAAAAGTTTGCCATAGCTGCAACTTCGCGTACTTCGTTTGTGTTCAACGACTAGACAAAGGCGTCACAGAACCCCACCTTGATGAATAAAGCTTTCATCTTATATTCACAATATCCAGATTGCAATCTCAGTTTCTTGCTTGTTCTTCGTTTGCTCGCAGGAAACAGACCCTCGTGGTCAGGTTGATCGTGCTCCGGCGTGGTCAATAACCTCTCGGAGTTGGTTTAGTGATTGCTAAGGCGCGACGTCATCGCACGTTCGTAGTCAGATCGTCAAAGTCGACTTCCACCAAAGCGATATCCATCATCTCATCGAAAGACGGGACACCTTTGCCTCTATCACATATGTTCTATGTGTGATCCATGCATCACCACCTCTCCTTCTTTTTCTTTCTTTTAGCAAGTGCCATTTTACCCTCCTCCTTTAATGTTCATCTTTCCCTCAATTTTCAGTCACCATGTAAGTTACCTCACTGCCAAGTTTCACCTATTTTGAAGTTGGTTTGGTTGGGGGTAAAAAAATGCTTCAAGTTTGAACCTAATTCAAACCTAGAATATTTTTCTTCCTCTAAAAATGCCCAAACCATTTTTACTATATTGTGCATAATACTAGGGATCCGAAGATATTTTTATATCTTCCTTAGCCTTCCCAAATCACTCTGGACTTTTCTTGTTTTTCTTCTGTTTGAGAAAAATAGGAAAAGAAAAGATTTTGGCAGCAGAGCAGAGCAGCCAACAGCAGCACCCCCTGGGCCTCGGCCTCCCAGGCCGGCCCAGCTAGCACCCCGCGCCAGCAGGCCCAGCGCGCCAGCCAGCCCGCTCGTTCACCCCTCTAGGCTTTTTCTCACCCTGCGCACGCGCACACCCTCACTAGCCCCTCTCAACGTGGCCATCCCGGCCCCGCTCGTCAGCGCCTACCCTGTTCCCCGCACCCACCTTTTCCCTCTCATCTCGCCGTCGCCATGGGGACTGCGAGCACGAGAGCGCGTGAGCTCGCGCCGCTAACCCTAGCCCCTTTTAAGGCCCCAATCCTTGTCCCCTGCCTCTCCTAGGGTTTCCCTCGTCCGCCATCGCCGTTTCCTGGTAGGTATAGCCACCAGATTGATCGCGCCATCGCCGTCCCGAACGCATCTGGGAGCGCGTCCTCATCGCCGGCGTGCTCCCCGTTGACCCCAGCTTCCCAGGACGTGTCCATCTTCCTTCTCGACGTCGTCTACTTCCCCTACGTCCACTACTTCGCCGCGGGACGCCAAGACGCCGTGATCTTCTTCCACTTCTTCCCCGCGGTGCCCGCGAGTGTTCGATCGCCGTCACCGCCTTCTCCGACCTCCTCTTGGGAAACTAAGCACACCACCGTGCTTGTGGTGAGCACGCGTTCCTCCCCATGCTTTTTACCTCTCCTTAGCGCGCCTTGCAGTAGTTTGCCACGAGCACCCGAACGCGCCGACGTCGGGCCTCGCCTCCGGCGAGTGCACGACCTCTTTAGCTCTTCTGCGCATGCCCGTCATGTTCGCCGCGTCTCATCGGCCAGATCCACGCGATCAGTAGCTCGCTCAAGCCTTTCGCCTCGTCGCGTTTGAGCTCGTCGCCGCCGCCTCTGTTCGTCGTCGCTGGCGTCGAGTCCGTCGTCGGCTCGTTCTGCTAGTCACACCCGCGGGTGCGGGATCCTATGGCGGCCTCGTTGCGCCCCGCCGCCGCGCCTTTTGGTCGCCGGAGAGGCTCCGTCGAGCTCTCTGCCGTCTCTGCACCCCGGCGAGCACCTCCCCTGCTTCCCCTGTTTACGCCACCACCTTGTGGGACCCGAGTCGGACCCACAAGTCGGCCTCTCACGGGCCAGGACCCCACCTGTCATCCCCCTCCACTTTCTCCTTTTTCTTTTGTGTTTATTTTTTCCAACGAATATTCCATTTCTAGAATATGGAATCTATCCATTTCGGGCAAGTCCATTTCTGGACGTTTCCAAATAAGGAAAATGCCATTTCTGTCATATTCCATTTAGGGCAGGTTTTAACTTATTGCACTTGTGAGGATTTTTCTACAGCAACCCCAACATATTATATATGTTTTGGGGGGTAGAAAAATCCCACCAATCCAGTGGTGGCATTGGTTTCTGCATTTGAGCAAGTTCATGAACATTCCATTTTACATCATGTTGCTGTTTTGTCTAGTATGTGTATATTCATGGAAATATGCTATGTGGTTGTTTTGCACATGGATAGCTTCATTTTCATGCCTACTACATGCTAGATTTATTTCATGCCATGATATGCTATGTAGTGAGTTAATCAAGCTTGTTAACATGCCAACATGAATCTGTTTTGCCATGTCCTGAAATTTCACCGTCTGAATCTGTTAACGAAACTTGCTATCTTTACATGGGTGCCATCATATCTTCTGATCCTTTTTGGCTCATGGTCAGTAAGGGACTTTTGTTCTATGCTTTTAGTAGATTCAAGCCATGCCTTGTTTTGCTATGTTAAGTTCCTGTAGCATGTTGATTGCTTGCTCTGAACATTGCTACCTGATGCTGTTTATGCCATGTCCAGTAATTTCACTAAGTCTGTGAACCTGATATCTTTTGCACTGTTGCCATGCTTGTTTGAACCTGTTATGGTGTGATCTAGCCGTAGCTCAGTGTTCATCTTTTGTCAAGCATCTCCTGTAGATTACTGCCATATGCTTTTGATAGAGGCAAAGGTGTCCCGTCTTTCGATGAGATGATGAATATCGCTTTGATGGAAGTCGACTTTGACGATCCGACTACGAACGTGCGAGGACGTCGCGCCTTAGCAATCGCTAAACCAACTCCGAGAGGTTATCGACCACGCCGGAGCACGATCAACCTGACCACGAGGGTCTGTTTCCTGCGAGCAAACGAAGAACAGGCAAGAAACTGAGATTGCAATCTGGATATTGCGAATATAAGATGAAAGCTTTATTGATCAAGGTGGGGTTCTGTGACGCCTTTGTCTGGTCGCTGAACACAAACGAAGTACGCGAAGTTGCAGCTATGGCGAACTTTTAATCTAAACAAAACCCAAAGTCTAAACGACGCCCTAAGGGCTGTATATATGGAGGAAGAGGGGGGGAATTTCGTGGCCCTTGAGGAAGGGGTCCGAAACCAACCCTATCTCTTGTTTCCCCACACATACGGACTCTAAAAACATCCTATACTTATGTATTTCGAAATTACATGGGCCTGGCCCAATAATAAGGTGACACAGCACCTAGAATAGCCTCTGGACGAAAGTTATGAAGTAGCATCTTGTATATTTCGTCCAAGGCTTCATGCACGCATTATGGTGGCTTCAACGTCCTGAAATCATCACTTGTAACTCCGTTCTTGTTCCCCATGCGCATGCCATCATCTCCATGCTTGTTCTTGCTCCAATGTTCATCCTTCTCAAAGCTAGGCCCTTCATTTGTAAGCAAAACAAATGTATCCAATTTAGGCAGCATCATATTCTCATGAACATTAGAATCATTAGCAAGAAACGAAAGTACCTGGTAATTTAATTGGCGTGCGCGAGCTCTAGTAATTGGTCCAGTATGTATAGCAGCAGGGCCTGTGGGTGTAATAATTGTATTGATGTCCTCATCATCCTCCCCTTCTTGATATGAAGTCGTCCTCGACGGAAGCTCATCTTCCTCACCCAAATAAGGCTTCAAATCTGCAATATTAAAAGTGGGACTAACCCCAAAATCTGCAGGCAGCTCAAGTTTATATGCATTATCATTTATTTTCTCTAACACCTTAAAAGGACCATCAGCACGTGGCATTAGCTTTGATTTGCGCAAATCAGGAAATCTATCCTTATGCAAATGTAACCAAACAAGATCTCCAGGTGCAAACACAACATGTTTTCTACCCTTATCTCCAGCAAGTTTATATTTAGCATTCATACGCTCAATGTTTTCCTTAGTTAACTCATGCATTTTTAAGATCAATTCAGCACGTTGTTTAGCATCAAAATTAACCTTCTCCGAAGATGGAAGAGGCAACAAATCAATAGGTGCACGAGGTAGGAAACCATAAACAATTTCAAAAGGGCACATCTTAGTAGTAGAATGCAATGAACGATTATAAGCAAACTCAATATGAGGCAAGCATTCTTCCCACATTTTCTTATTATTCTTCAAAACAGCCCTAAGCATAGTAGACAATGTTCTATTGACTACTTCAGTTTGTCCATCAGTTTGGGGGTGACAAGTAGTACTAAAAAGCAGTTTAGTCCCCAACTTAGCCCATAAACATCTCCAAAAGTGGCTAAGAAATTTAGTATCACGATCTGAAACAATAGTATTTGGCACACCATGCAAGCGAATAATTTCACGAAAGAACAAATCAGCAACATTAACAGCATCATCGCTTTTATGACATGGTATAAAGTGCGCCATTTTCGAGAATCTATCCACGACAACAAATATGCTATCCCTCCCCTTCTTTGTTCGAGGTAAACCTAAAACAAAGTCCATAGATATATCCTCCCAAGGAACACTAGGTACAGGCAAAGGCATATATAAACCATGAGGATTGAGTCGTGACTTAGCTTTTTGACATGTAGTGCAGCGAACAACAAAACGCTCAACATCCCGTCTCATCTTTGGCCAAAAGAAATGTGTAGCAAGTACGTCCTCCGTCTTCTTCACGCCAAAGTGTCCCATTAATCCTCCTCCATGCGCCTCCTGCAACAACAAAAGACGAAGAGAGCTAGCTGGAATGCATAGCTTGTTAGCACGGAACACAAATCCATCATTAACGACAAACTTGTTCCAGGTTCTTCCTTCTTTACAATTCTGCAATACATCTTTAAAATCAGCATCATGCACATATTGATCTTTGATGGTCTCCAAACCAAATATTTTGAAGTCAAGTTGTGAAAACATAGTATAGCGACGAGACAATGCATCAGCAATAACATTTTCTTTACCCTTCTTGTGTTTAATGACATAAGGGAAAGTTTCAATGAATTCAACCCATTTAGCATGTCTACGATTCAGTTTAGCTTGACTTTTAATATGTTTCAAAGATTCATGATCAGAATTATAACAAATTCTTTGGGCCATAAATAATGTTGCCATGTTTCTAAAGTCCGAACAAGAGCATATAGTTCTTTATCATAAGTAGAATAATTCAGACTAGGCCCACTCAATTTTTCAGAAAAGTATGCAACAGGTTTGCCATCTTGTAATAACACACCTCCTAATCCAATGCCACTAGCATCACATTCAAGCTCAAAAGTCTTATTAAAATCAGGAAGTTGGAGTAAAGGAGCATGTGTCAACTTATCTTTCAATACCGTGAAGGCTTCTTCCTGTGCGGTACCCCAAACAAAAGGCACATCCTTCTTTGTAAGCTCGTTGAGAGGTGCAGCAATGGTGCTAAAATCGCTCACAAAACGCCTATAGAAACCAGCGAGTCCAAGAAAACTCCGCACTTGTGTGACCGTTTTGGGCTGCGGCCAACTCTCAATAGCTTCAATCTTGGCTTTATCAACTTCAATTCCCTGTGGAGTAACAACATAGCCAAGAAAAGATACTCGGTCGGTGCAAAAGGTGCACTTCCCAAGGTTACCAAACAAACGTGCATCACGTAGAGCAATAAAAACAGCACGTAAATGTTCCAAATGTTCTTCCAAAGATTTGCTATAAATCAGTATATCATCAAAATAGACCACCACAAATCGTCCAATGAAAGCACGTAAAACTTCGTTCATTAGTCTCATGAAAGTACTAGGTGCATTAGTTAACCCAAAAGGCATGACTAACCACTCATATAAACCAAACTTAGTTTTAAATGCAGTTTTCCATTCATCTCCCAATTTCATACGAATTTGATGATATCCACTACGCAAATCAACTTTGGAGAATATTGTAGAGCCACTCAATTCATCAAGCATATCATCGAGCCTAGGAATAGGATGACGATAACGAATAGTAATATTATTAATGCCTCTACAATCAACACACATACGCGACGTACCATCCTTTTTAGGCACGAGTATAATAGGAACAGCACAAGGACTAAGAGATTCGCGTATATAACCTTTGTCGAGCAGCTCCTGTACTTGACGCATAATCTCCTTCGTCTCCTCTGGATTGGTACGGTATGGTGCACGGTTGGGTAGCGATGCACCGGGAATTAAGTCAATTTGATGCTCAATCCCTCGAATAGGTGGTAATCCCGGTGGCACGTCTTGTGGGAAGACGTCAGCGAACTCCTGCAAAATGTGAGTGACAGCAGGGGGCAAAGAGGAAGGCACGACCTCGAATGAAAATAATGCCTCTTTGCACACAAAAGCATAGCAAACAGATTTGCTGAAATCTAGTTCATCAATATCAGATTTTGTGGCAAGTAAACATGCACTTTTCAATTTAATTTCAGAAACAACACTAGATGGTTTATTATTAGGTTTCATTTGTTGCTCAAATTCCTTTGCCACAATCTGATTTTCACTCTTATTTTTCTCCTGTTTTGCTTTATTAGCTCTATTAATGTCATCTTTCAAAATGGAATCAGGAGTCATAGGAAGCAAAGTAATATTTTTATCCTTATCAACAAGAGTATACTGATTGTTTCTACCATGGTGTACAGAATCTTTATCAAATTGCCATGGTCTACCTAGTAATAAGGAACATGCTTGCATGGGTACCACATCACAATCAACATAATCAGCATATGTAGAGATACTAAAATGCACACGAACAGTACGTGTTACCTTAACCTTGCCGCTGTTGTTGAACCATTGGATGTAGTAAGGATGTGGATGTGGTCTTGTGGTGAGAGATAGCTTCTCCACCATCTCCATGCTAGCCAAGTTGTTACAGCTCCCTCCATCTATGATGACGCGAACAGAACGTTCCTTCACAACTCCCTTTGTATGGAACAAATTATGCCTCTGATTTTGCTCTGCTTGTGTGACCTGCACACTCAAAACACGTTGAGCAACTAAACATTCATACCTATCAGCGTCTTCAGGAGCCATGTATTGCGTCTCATTTTCAGAATCATCTCCACCATGTTCTTCACGTGTAATAAGAGCCAAAGTCTCCTCATCATAGTCACTAGCGGACTCATACCCACCATCCTCAGTAGCAATCATTACACGCTGAGATTTGCATTCTCTCGCATAATGTCCTCTTCCCTTACAACGACGACAAATAATATCACTTGTGTGCCCTGTCGATGCCATGGAAGAAGAAGAGCTCTGTGCAGGCCCGGCAGGTGCGCTCTTGGCAGATAGTGGTGGTTGTGCCCACTTTCTTGTATCACGGCTGGAGGTGGAACCTGATGGAGGTGCTGGTGCAGTGGAAGTAGAAGATGCACGCGGTGTCCATGATGAAGGTCGACCTGCAGAAAAGTTAGTTCGCGCCAATGGCTGTCGATCCTGCACTTCACGTTCAGCTTTACAAGCAAGATGGAATAAACGAGTGATATTATTATAATCCTTATACTCTAGAATGGTCTGAATCTTTTTATTTAATCCACCCATAAAACGTGCAAGCATAGCTTCATTCTCCTCAACAATACCACATCTAATCATGCCAGTTTGTAATTCCTGATAATATTCTTCTACAGAATTTTTCCCTTGTCTTAAGCGCTGCAATTTTTGAAGTAATTCACGTTGATAATATGGTGGAACCCAACGAGTACGCATAGCAGTTTTCAAAGCAGCCCAAGTAGCTGGAACAGGATATAATCTACAATGTTCAGACCACCAAACACATGCAAAGCTAGTGAAAGCACAAACAGCAGCAGGAACACGTCTCTCCTCAGGATATTGTAAACATGTAAATCGTTGTTCAGTTTCTAACTCCCAAGTAAGATATATATCAGGAACATATCTACCCTCAAATGGTGGAATATTCAATTTCAGTTTAGGGAGATGGTCATGATCTCGTACCTGAGGTGGTGGTGCCGGCCTACCGTTGCGAATATATACCTGAGGTCGACCTGCTGGTGGTGGTGCTGGTGGCTGGACGTAGTTCTGATTTTGATCAACCTCATCCTCATAATCGCCCGCATAATCGTCATCCTCCTCAGCCGCCGCAGGAGCAGGAGCCAAAGAAGCATCAACAGTACGGACAGCAGCACCCGAATTTTGACCAATCTCAATTGGAACGCGCTGTGCCCGTCCCACTTGATTTGGAAGGCGGCGTTGGAGATGTGGTTGTTGTTGTTGTAGAGGTGCGACATGTGCAGCCGGTGGTGGTTGGGGAAGACGCTTGAGTAATTCAGTAAACTTGTTATCCAGCTTTGTCTCAAACGACTTCTCCACGGCATCTATCTTCTCCATAGCCTCTTCAAATCTGTTTAGCACATCTCCCACCTGGCCACTCATCATTTGCTGAAATTTATCATGCAACTCCTTGTTCGTCATGTTCGCCCAATCAGTCTCATCGGCTTGTGAACCTGCCATGGTTAGCAGCAATAGAAACACAAAAGAATATGATCCTGCAGACTACTAGAAGTGGTGGTGATGGTGGTGTGTCACAAAACCTTCAAGCGAATCTCAAATTCTTACCAGTTCTTACCCAGCAGCAGGTGGTGATCGGCAACTGTTGTAGTCAAAAACTCTCAAAGCTTGGATATAGCGATTACCAGGGAGAGTCAAACGCACGATGTAGACTTATGTGGAGCTGGGAAGGCTTATAATATGGTAGCAAAATGGTAAGCAATAATCAATTCAGAGATGCAAAGTTGAATAAACGCTCAACGACGGTACTGTGCTGGTCCTAGGCTAGACCGTGCTAGAGACGCGAGCCTAGAACACTAACAAAATCACGGCGCTGCACGTAAACAAGGGAAAAGCACACTCTGGAATTTTTTTTCGCTCTTTTTTTTTGCGCTCTTTTTTTTTGCGCTCTTTTTTTTTTGGCGAAAAATCACTATAATGGCGAGTGTCTCAAAACTCTTCCCAGGTCAAACTGACAGGATGGGCACAAAATTTTTTGACTATTTTTTTTTCGGAAATCAGGGCAGCGACGACGAAAAAGTGCGACAAAAAATCACTATGATGGCGAGTGTCTCAAAACACTACCCGGGGCCTAAAAATAGGATAGGGAAAAAATATTTTTGGTTGCCGAAATTTTGGCCTAAAAACTGCCCGGGGGTCTCCAGACTCTTTTTTTTTCCGAGACCTACTCAGGCAAGGAAACACGAAACGGAAAATATATGGATCTCTAAAACCAACCGAATATGAAAAGAACTCGGATTGGTGGTGGATATATGGCGGTAGGATATGGCAGCGGTGGTGGTATATGGTAGCGGTAGTGGTATATGGATATGGATCGGTGGTGGTATATGGATACGGATTGGTGGTGGTATATAGATACGGATTCAGAGCGGTGGCGGATGAGCAATGGTGGTAGATGGCAAGGCGATGATGATGGTGCGGCGGCGGCGTGACAACTTATGACCAGAACTCGAAACTCTAAAAGACTAGACTCTAAGACCAGCAACTTGACACGACGATGCAACCGCAAATTCAACAAAGCAAAAACCCTAAAAAGATTATGCAAAGGCTCAGATTGGTTCGGATATGATGAACTAACCCTAATTTTTTTTTTGTGGCTTTTTCGTGGACTGTAGGTATGAAGAACAGACTCGATCTAAACTACGAAAAACTGTAAAATCTCACCGAGCAACCTGGAAATCTGATACCACTTGATAGAGGCAAAGGTGTCCCGTCTTTCGATGAGATGATGGATATCGCTTTGGTGGAAGTCGACTTTGACGATCCGACTACGAACGTGCGAGGACGTCGCGCCTTAGCAATCGCTAAACCAACTCCGAGAGGTTATCGACCACGCCGGAGCACGATCAACCTGACCACGAGGGTCTGTTTCCTGCGAGCAAACGAAGAACAAGCAAGAAACTGAGATTGCAATCCGGATATTGCGAATATAAGATGAAAGCTTTATTGATCAAGGTGGGGTTCTGTGACGCCTTTGTCTGGTCGCTGAACACAAACGAAGTACGCGAAGTTGCAGCTATGGCGAACTTTTAATCTAAACAAAACCCAAAGTCTAAACGACGCCCTAAAGGCTGTATATATGGAGGAAGAGGGGGGGAATTTCGTGGCCCTTGAGGAAGGGGTCCGAAACCAACCCTATCTCTTGTTTCCCCACACATACGGACTCTAAAAACAGCCTATACTTATGTATTTCGAAATTACATGGGCCTGGCCCAATAATAAGGTGACGCAGCACCTAGAATAGCCTCTGGACGAAAGTTATGAAGTAGCATCTTGTATATTTCGTCCAAGGCTTCATGCACGCATTATGGTGGCTTCAACGTCCTGAAATCATCACTTGTAACTCCGTTCTTGTTCCCCATGCGCATGCCATCATCTCCATGCTTGTTCTTGCTCCAATGTTCATCCTTCTCAAAGCTAGGCCCTTCATTTGTAAGCAAAACAAATGTATCCAATTTAGGCAGCATCATATTCTCATGAACATTAGAATCATTAGCAAGAAACGAAAGTACCTGGTAATTTAATTGGCGTGCGCGAGCTCTAGTAATTGGTCCAGTATGTATAGCAGCAGGGACTGTGGGTGTAATAATTGTATTGATGTCCTCATCATCTTTGTTGCTATGTTGGGGTGATGTAGCATAGTTACTTGATGTATTCTAGGTGCTATCATGCTGTTAATCGCAGAATCGTGGCATTCTTGTTTTGCTTGCCATTTGCAAACCGTGCATCCGTTTCCGGTGATCTTTATATCGATTTCGACCGAAATCATCTCCTCTTTCCAGTGGCATGCTTGGTTTGCAAGTTGCTGCCTTGTTCATTCTTTTTATTCCGGAGCACGCATATGCATCGCATACCACATCTCGCATATCATGCATGTTTTGCGTCATGTTGCTTGTGCATTTCCCGTGATTGATTGTGGTTCCGTTGCTTGTGTTCTTGCTGTGGGTAGAGCCGGGAGACGAGTTCGTGAATGAGGAACCTGTTGAGTACGCTTACGAGGATCAAGCTTTCGACAACTCTGAGAACCTTGCAGGCAAGATGACCATACCCTCGAAATCACTTCTATCTTTGCTTTGCTAGTTGTTCGCTCTAATGCCATGCTGCGCTACCTACCACTTGCTATATCATGCCTACCATATTGCCATGTCAAGCCTCTAACCATCCTTTCCTAGCAAACCGTTGTTTGGCTAAGTTACCGCTTTTGCTCAACCCTTCTTATAGCGTTGCTAGTTGCAGGTGAAGTTGAAGTTGGTTCCATGTTGGAACATGAATATTTTGGAATATCACAATATCTCTTATTTAATTAATGCATCTATATATTGGTAAAGGGTGGAAGGCTCGGCCTTATGCCTGGTGTTTTGTTCCACTCTTGCCGTCCTAGTTTCCGTCATACCGGTATTATGTTCCTTGAGTTTGCGTTCCTTACGCGGTTGGGTGATTTATGGGACCCCCTTGACAGTTCGCCTTGAATAAAACTCCTCCAGCAAGGCCCAACCTTGGTTTTACCATTTGCCACCTAAGCCTTTTTCCCTTTGGTTTTCACGAGCCCGAGGGTCATCTTTATTTAAACCCCCGGGCCAGTGTTCCTCTGAGTGCTGGTCCAAACTAGAGCCACTTGCAGCGCCACCTTGGGGAAACTCGAGGGCTGGTTTTAGTTGTACGTAGTGTTCATCCGGTGTGCCCTGAGAACGAGATATGTGCCGCTCCTATCGGGATTTGTCGGCACATCGGGCGGCTTTGCTGGTCTTGTTTTACCGTTGTCGAAATGTCTTGTAAACTGGGATTCCGAGACTGATCGGGTCTTCCCGGGAGAAGGTTTATCCTTCGTTGACCGTGAGAGCTTATAATGGGCTAAGTTGGGACACCCCTGCAGGGTATTATCTTTCGAAAGCCGTGCCCGCGGTTATGAGGCAGATGGGAATTTGTTAATGTCCGGTTGTAAAGAACTTGTCACTTGACTCAATTAAAACACATCAACCGTGTGTGTAGCCGTGATGATCTCTTCTCGGCGGAGTCCGGGAAGTGAACACGGTTTGAGTTATGCATGAACGAAAGTAGTTTCAGAATCACTTCTTGATCATTTCTAGCTTCGCGACCGTTGCGTTGCTTCTCTTCCCGCTCTCATTTGCGTATGTTAGCCACCATATATGCTTAGTGCTTGCTGCAGCTCCACCTCATTCCACCATCTTTTCCTATAAGCTTAAATAGTCTTGATCTCGCGGGTGTGAGATTGCTGAGTCCTCGTGACTCACAGATTCTACCAAAACAGTTGCAGGCGCCAACGATGCCAGTGCAGGTGACGCAACCGAGCTCAAGTGGGATTTCGACGAGGAACGTGGTCATTACTATGTTTCTTTTCCTGATGATCAGTAGTGTAGCCCAGTTGGGACGATCGGGGATCTAGCATGTGGGGTTATCTTATTTTCATTTGGATTTGACCGTAGTCGGTCTATGTGTGGATTTTGGATGATGTATGAATTAATTTATGTATTTTGTGAAGTGGCGATTGTAAGCCAACTCTCGTTATCCCATTCTTGTTCATTACATGGGATTGTGTGAAGATGACCCTTCTTGCGACAATACCTACAATGCGGTTATGCCTCTAATTCGTGCCTCGACACGTGGGAGATATAGCCGCATCGTGGGCGTTACAGAGCGCAACTAGGCAATCGGAATATTTGGTTTTATTTCTTTCACTTAGCCTCAGGAGCTTGACAATGGGAGCTGGTGACTAGCCCTCGGTAGTTTGTGACGTACTTGGGGGCCAATGTCTGTCCTTTCTGATCACATGGTTTATGTTAAGACGAACCTTTCGTGCGACACAGGGAAACCGCCAATGAATTGTCGGATCAAACCTTGTCATCGGATCGCTGACCTATTCACGCTTACTATGATAGAAAATTTTCGGCTTTCTCCTTCTGAGGTACTTGACCGGGCTAGCCAGAAGTACAATTGCTGGGGTTCTCCCTTCGCCCTCTTAGCCGAATGAGCGAAACATAAGCGGCAAGCACAGGAGCCGGGCAACCCAGCTATTGACCCAAGACATAGTTCGGAACTGATGCATATAGTGCAATATCCGAGGTGCCGAGCACTCAGCGGGAGGCGGTGTCGGACTTGGGACACATAGCTGATTGTTAAATCGAGCCCTAGGTTAGTTAACCTATCATGTTTTCGTGTCGGCTGTTTGAAAAGCGAGGGGAGAATCGAAAGGAAAGGAGACAATCGCAAGACATATAGGGCATTTTTTTTATTTCTCGTAGGCTCAAGACGTCTAACCGTACAATTCAAACTGCCAAGGCATTATTTGTAGAAAGAAAAAAGTTTTACAGTGTAAAGGTTTACACAGGGCCTTGGTGCGTTAGTCGAAGCCTCAACTATGGCCTACTGCACGTCTGCGCCTTTGCTTCTGAGAGGTGGAGGTTGGGACCTTCGATGAAAATCTTGAGGGGCGAGGATCCTGCCGATGGAGCTTTATGCTGGGGGGTTCGCAATAGACCCCCGGGTCGTCCGAAGACGAGGTACTTCCGAAGTTTGGGTCAGTCGAACACATACTTCAGATTTGTTTATATATGCCTCACGGCTGCCGATGGTATTTTGAGTGCAAAATTGTGCTGACATGGCACATGGGACGCGAATATTTTGGGCGTGTCATGGGGCGCACATCCCTATTTTCGACGAACGCATGCGGGTTCCCATCATGGGGAACGGGTTCGGACCCGTTTACTGTTGTCGCCGCCCTTTACGACAGGCTAGTAACGGAACCCGTACGGGCCGGTTTGGTCTTTGGCCACTAGGGCCGTGTGCTCTTCGGTCCGAAGTGAGTGTTCTGTGTTACCATTGATAGTTATGAGGCCCCAAGGACCAGGCATCTTCAACTTGAGGTACGCGTAATGCGGGACGACATTGAATTTAGCAAACGCCGTTTGGCCAAGGAGGGTGTGATAGCTGCTGCAAAAGGGTGCAATGTCGAAGTTCAAGTCCTCCCTTCGGAAGTTGTCCGGAGAGCCGAACACTACTTCAAGCATCACAGTGCGTGTGTAGCAGGCCTCTACTCCCGGAATGACCACCTTGAAGGTGGTATTACTGGGTTTGATCCTTGACGGATTAATCCCCATCTTCCTCAGTGTGTCTTCGTATACCAGACTAAGGCTACTGCCCCCGTCGATTAGGACTCTAGTGAGGTGGAATCCATCGATGATGGGGTCATGCACTAAAGCTGCAGACCCTTCATGGCGTATGCTGGTCGTGTGGTCCCTGCGATCAAAAGTGATCGGACAGGCTGACCATGGATTGAACTTTGGTGCTACGGGATCAACACCATATACGTCTCGCAGCGATCGCCTCCTCTCCTTCTTCGGTATGTGGGTTGCACAGATCATGTTCACCATCTTAACCTCAGAAGGGATGGGTTTCTGGCCTCCATTAGTCAGCCTGCGGGGCTCATCATCGTCCTCGCTTCGTGGGCTTTTGCCCGAGTCTTCAGTTGTGAGCTTGCCGGCCTGTTTGATCACCCAACAGTTATGGTTGGAGTGGTTGGCGGGCTTCTCTGACGTGCCGTGGATCTGGTAGGGCATATGCAGAATTGTGTCTAATCTGGATGGGCCATCGTCGTTGCCTTTAGTGGCTTTCTTTCACGGTCTGGACTTCTGATTTCGGAACCCGGCATTTACTGCTATATCCTCGCCTTTGCCATCATTGTGGCAATGTTTACTCTTGCTACGTCATGGCTTTCCATTAGAGTCCCGAACCTCGGAGGTACCGGGTGTGTCGAGGTTGGTGTTTTTACGAGCGAGCCAACTGTCTTCGCCCGCGCAAAAGCGGGTCATGAGGGAAGTTAGGGTTGCCATAGTTCTTGGTTTATCCCGGCCGAGCTGTCTTACGAGCCATTCGTCCTTGACACTATGCTTAAAAGCGGCCAAGGCTTCAGCATCCGGATAGTCGACAATCTGATTCTTCTTGGTCAAGAATCTGTTCCAAAATTCCCGGGCAGATTCCCTAGGCTGTTGTGTTATGCGGTTTAGATCGTCCGCGTCCGGGGGCCGGACATAGGTGCCTTGAATTGTTTCTCGAAAAGTGTCCTCTAGCTCTTCCCAAAAGCCTATAGAGTCTTCGGGAAGGCTGTTCAACCAGTGTCGAGCTAGTCCTTTAAGCTTTAGTGGTAGATATTTGATGGCGTGGAGGTCATCTTCTCCATCCTTGTGAATGTGGAGGAGGAAATCCTCTATCCATACCGCCGGGTTTGTGGTTCCGTCGTATGGTTCGATTTTCACAGGCTTGAAGCCTTCTGGGAATTGGTGCTCCATTACCCTCTCTGTGAAGCACAGGGAGTGTGCGGCGCCCCGGACTCGGGCTACATCGCATCCGAGGTCTCACTACAAAAAAAAATACACTTCCGTGATGATACGTGTTTGTCACGGTATGTCGCGTTTTTTGTCATGCATGTACATCCATGACGATTTTATGACAGAATCAAGATAGTCATACCTGTGCTGTCGTAGAAGTGTTCCATGACATTACCAAAATTATCATCACGGAAGTGTCCACTTCCATGACGATAAATCGCGCGTCACGGAAGTGCTTTCGTCAAGGGTGACCGACACGTGGCATCCACCGTAACGGAACGCCGTTAAGCTATCGGGTCCAGTTTTGGATCCGAAAACCCGTTAACAGCCCGGACCAGTGGGGATTTTCCACATGTAAAATCATCATTGGCCGGAGGAAACACGTGTTGCCACACCGTTGGGACAGATGTCATCCACTCATTGGACAAGAGGCGCCTATGATAGGTCGACACATGGCACGGCCCAACAGTGGCCCATTCCGGTGAAAAAGGCCGGCCCAGTAAAAATTAGCAGGCCAGCCCATATAAGGCCTACTTGTGTCAGGTCCATTTAAGCCCACGGCCCATACGAGATGTGCCAATTCGGCCCGTCAACGGCCCGTTAAAGATTTGACACCATTGCAGCCTATCGTCAGTTCGAGCCCGTTAACAGCCCGCTATATATTTGGGCTCAATATCGGCCCGATGAGATTTTGGCCTGTTAACGGCCCATTCAGTGGATGGGCCAATTTTCAGGATGTACATCTTTCGGCCTTTTAGCGACCCATTTAAATGTTGGGCTAATTTCTGGCCCGGTGTGTCTTTCAGCCTGTTGACGGCCCATAAATCAGATGGGCCATTTGTAGTCGGACATGAGTTTCGGCCTTTTAGCGGCCCATTTAAGTGTTGGGCCAATTTCTGGCCTAGTGTCTCTTTCAGCCTGTTGACGGCCCATAACTCAGTTGGGCCATTTGTAGTAGGACCTCAGTTTTGGCCTTTTAGCGACCCATTTAAGTGTTGGGCCAATTCACGGCCCTGTGTGCCTTTCGGCCTGTTATGACCATAAATGAGTTGGGCCATTTGTAGTCGGACCTTAGTTTTGGCCTTTTAACGGCCCATGCCCAACATGGTCCATGTCGTGGGTTTGTCACGGCAGATGTCCTAGCGAAAGGACTTAGTCGTGGAGCCATCGCAACGGGTTAGCTTAAAGGGTTTAAACCGGACAAAGGACACAAGGGTTTATACTGGTTCGACCCCTTGCGGTGAAGGTAAAAGCCTACGATCCAGTTGTGGTGGAATTGCTGTGGTCTCGATGATCAGGCAGCGGAATCGCTTTACCTAGATCTTGAGTTGTTGCTTCTTGTCCTTGAACCGCCGCCGGGTCGTGCCTTTATATACACAGGTCGACGCCCGCCGGCTTACAGAGTCCCGATGCCGGTTTATACACATACCGGCTCGGTCTCTACTTTGTCATACCTTACAATACAAGTCACGTGTTACATGGCGGTTTATAGCTACAGGCCCTAAACTACCTTTGGGCCTTGGGCCTTTGAGTCTCTGTAATAAACCGCTTTATTCCTTGTCTTCATGGGCTTCAAATATAACAATCCATTATAGGGATAACCCGGCTTCCTTGGCCGGTTTATACCTAGTAGTAATATCCCTAATATTAGGCCCCAGATTGATTTGAACTGGTTCATGTCAATCTCCAAAGCTTTGTGAAAATTTCTTCTTCCACATCTTCGCATAAATCTTGTAAACCGCCATGACGTCATCATCTAGGATCTTGATAAACCGCCATGACGTCACCTGCTATTTAAAATGATATATATCTGACCCTCATTAATGAATCTCCGAAAATCGAGGCGACAGCTCTGTCACATATCCAACTATTAGGCTCCTCGATTCTCGTGCTTGACCCTTATCCTTTCGCCTTTATAAATAAGACCGAGGGTCCTTTCCATTTTCCCCCTTGTCTCTTCATCTCTTCTTCTTCCTCGCGACACCTCTGAGCCCGAGCTCCGCCGCCGCCGTCGACCTTCACATCTGCATCGACCAAGGCCGCTGCATCAACCTGATCGCACCAGAGCAACGCGGCACTCCTCCGCTGTTCCGCAGCACCGGTGAGTTCCTTTCCTCTTAAACCTCAGATCTGCATTAGGGTTCCATTGTTCGTCGGTGTTCTTTGCTGTTCATACTTTTTCTGCCTTGGATCTTATAGCCTGATCTTGAAACTAATAGTAAAAACGAGTGATGATAGTTCAGCGCTCTTTGTCAAACTCAGAAAAACTTCCTTTTACTGCCTGAGATCCCAATCAAACAAACGTGTTCTTCCACTGCCACCACTTTAGGTTAAATTTATTTCCCCTTTTTAGAACTGTGGCAGATCCAAAATTATACCACCGATCTGTGAAATCTGTTTGTGCCATACTTACAAATTTTTGCAGATCTGTAGCCTCTATACATTGTAGGCGGTTTATCCTTTAAACTCTAATAACTCATCATATACCATTAGCCCTCTATTAAACCGCCAACCTGCTTTAAATACCGAAATCCGGTTTAATACACGCAGATGTTTCAAATATCATCGTCTTCCATCATTGCACCGGTTTATAAGTTGTAATCATGACCTTTAAACCGGATATTAATCCTTTTTTCAGCTTGCCACCAAAATGGCCAAACAATTCTGTTATTGTAATTGGGTCCCTTCCCGGGTTACAGAAGCGCAGCTGGCTGGTTGTGTTGCAACGGGCGCTGTTGAGGATATAGACCTGGGAGTCACCCGCCAGGAGGGCCGGGTTACACTAAGGGTCATTGCCAGAAGCCCAGAGCTAAGTTTCAAGATAATGGGCCAGAGATGGGCTGAGACCCGGCGATGGCTTAAAGCCCGTAGTACAATCTTTATTGTTATAATAGAACTTGTAGTGTAAGGCAAGTATTGTTTAGAGTCCGAGCCGGACACTCTTATGAGCCGGCCGGGACTCTAAGGGCTGCTGGGCGTCAGCCTCCCTATATAAAGGGATGACCCGGCGGCGGTTTAAGGGCGACAACAACCTTATCGAGAACCGGGCATAGCTGTTTAGCTCCCTGGCGATCGTAACCCTAATCAATAACACCTCGAACTGGACGTAAGCTTTTACCTTCACCGTAAGGGGCTGAACCAGTATAACCCTCGTGTTCCTTGTCCCACTTAACCCCTTCAAGCTTCCCAATTGCGATGGCTCCACGACTAAGTCCTAACCCGAGGACATCTGCCGTGACAATTCCACGACAGTTGGCGCCCACCGTGGGGCTGGCGCACGGTGGATTTGAGTTCTTGAAGGGCAGCTTCGAGGGGCTCAAGGGATACGCTGTGGGCCGGATGACCAAGAGTCGTCGCGGCAAGCTCTACATCGACGATGCGGACTGGGCCCCGACGCCGGCTCAGTGGAGTACGGGTACCGGGTCCCCTTCGGTGGAATTCATGTCTTCATCGGCAAGATTGGAGAGCCGGGCCCCGAGCCGGATCTCCCCGCCGGTCTCATCGAAACGGCTCAGCGCGCACGACCCACCCGGGCCCGGCCTGCCTTAAAGCGCGCTTTTGTGGGATGCATCCACGGAGGGGCCTCTGATCCATTTGGGTCTGGGGATGAGGCGGCCGCCGGCTCTGACGGCGAGTCGGCCGCTGATGAGTCAAACTCGTTGTACCAACTTCAAGATGGCAGGCTCATGAGTTATTCCGATGGCAACAGTATTCCGGACCTTTTTGAGCCGCCAAGTCAGGTTGGAGTTTTTATGGCTGGTGCACAGCCTGTTCAGAACCCCGCTGCTGGATCGGGAAACCCGGTGCCTTCTCCGGCTCAGGTGCTGATGGATCTCACGGACAAGATGACGGCCCTGTTGACCGCCACGGTTGACCCAGTGGATCAAGCCCAGCATGATGCGGAGGTGGCACAGTTGAAACTGGATTTGATAAAAGCTAAAGAGGATCTTGCAGCAGAAGGAATCAGGCTGGCTGCGGAGCGGGCGGCTCTCGATGCCCAGACTCAGCTGATTCAGGCGCAGTCCTTCCAACTCATGATGGATCAGAACGCGGCCAATGAGGTCATGAGAAGGAGGCATCAAAAGGCTAAATCTCGACTCCCGCCGGTCTACGATCCGCGCAACCTCCTCAACACGCCAGGTGCAGGGTCCAGTCACCCGCCAGGGGTCGTAGCACCCGGGTCTGGACCCCTTGTTCAACCACGAGTGATGGGGCCTCCCCAGGGGCCCCCTGCCCCGCCTCAGTATGTGCCAATACCCCCGGGCCATTATAATAACCCGCTGGAGAACATGGTCGCCGCAGCGGCACGGCTGGCGGCTCTGCCCGTTGATGGCGACTCTCCGACGGCTATTGAGACCCGCCGGGTCAGAGAACTCCTCCAGACAGCGCTGGCGCAGCAAGAGGCGTACTCCTACAGCCGGGATAGGATCCATTCAACCCCTTGTCCAGGGCAGAGCCCGAGTTACAGCCGGCACATGGTCTCGGCGACCGGCTCAAGTAATGTCCGACGCCATGACCCGCCCCCTGGTCATGGCCCGGCTCATAATGGAGCCTTCTACGTAGCAGACCAAGCACGCCAGGAGGCGGAGCAGGCGCCTCAAGTGACGGCTTACCAGACCCCCCCCGGCTTATCCGACGATGTTCGTTGATGCGGGTATCCCTACTAGAACCGGGGGTGTCCCGTGTTTGGTGCCAGCTATCCGTAATGAACGTCTACCCAAGGACTTCAAGGGACCTAGGAAGGTGCCTAACTATACGGCTGACTTACAACCCGCGGCCTGGATTGAGAGTTATGAGATGGCTATGGAGCTGCTGGAGGTCAGTGAGGCGGCTATGGCCAAGTATTTCACCATGATGTTAGATGGGACTGCCCGCACGTGGTTGAAAGGGCTACCACCGAATTCCATTGGGTCTTGGGCTGAGCTGAAAGCCCGGTCTATCCAAAACTTCAAAGATACCTGTAGGCAGTCTATGTCAATTGTGGATCTGACTAACTGTAAGACGCAGGAGGGTGAATCCACGACCCATTGGGTTCACCGGGTCAAGGAGATCATACATTCGTCGGATAAGATGGATGCTGGCTCTGCAGTCTTAATGTTGGAACAAAACTGTCGCTTTGTGCCCCTAAAGATGAAACTCGGGCGGCTTAAACGTGACTGTACTGATATGGGTACACTGATGGCGGCTCTTGTCAAGTACGCCGATTCCGATGGTACCAAGGATCCCCCTTCAGATGATGACAGGACAGGGAAGGGAAAGAAGAACGGCAACGGCAAAGGTCCCCAGTTTAACCCGGGGAACCAAGGAGGAGGCAAGCGCAAGGCCGACAGCAGCCTAGAGTTTGTAGCTAACGCCAACTCCCAAGGTAATAATCAGCGGCGCAAGGGGAGGCCCCCTCCCCGAGGCGGCGGGTCAGGACCTTCTCTGGAACAGCTGTTGAATGAACCTTGTCCGAGACACGGTTCTAGAGAGAAGCCGGCGACTCACCTGTGGAAGGATTGTGCTATCATGAAGGCCTTTAAAAACTACACTGGTCCGGGTGGCGGCTCAGGCGCCGGCGGCTTTCATGGCCCGGGCGGCGGGTCAAATTCCGGTCCTCAGAACGGTCAAGGGGGCTTTAATCAACAGTCTGGTCAGGGTCATCAACAGCAACAGGGGGGCTATCAGACCAACCCAAAGCAGCTTAGCGGTGGACAGTATCACGTGTTCACCACTAGTTTGTGCAAACGAGACGAGAAGCTTCACAAGAGGGCTGTTAATGCTGTTGAGCCGGCGGTTCCACGCTACTTACGGTGGTCGGAGCAGCCCATAGTGTGGAGTAGGGAGGATCACCCTCCCCGGGTGGATAACCCGGGCCACCTGGCCTTAGTGGTGGCTCCTCAAGTGGGAGGCTATAAGTTCACAAAAGTACTCATGGATGGAGGCAGCAGCATCAACATCCTCTATTATGAGACTTTCCGTCGTATGGGGCTAGTTGATAAGAACCTCAGCCAGTCAAATACTATCTTCCATGGTGTGGTACCCGGTAAATCGGCTTATCCAGTCGGCAAGATCGAACTGGAAGTGGCCTTCGGTGATGAGAACAACTACAGGGTGGAGAAGTTGACCTTTGAGGTGGTCAAGATAAGAAGTCCTTACCACGCCATATTTGGACGGCCGGCTTACGCCAAGTTCATGGCACGGCCGTGTTATGTGTACTTACAACTCAAGATGCCGGGTCACAACGGGACCATTACGGTTCACGGCAGCCGGAAAATGGCTCTGGAGTGTGAGGAAGGTGACGCGGCTTATGCAGAGTCTGTTTGTGCCACAGAAGAGTTGAAATTTTATAAAGACAATGTTGACCCAACAGATATGACCTCTCTGAAAAAGCCAACCACGGAGAATGAACCAGCAATGAAGTTTAAATCGGCTGATGAGACTAAACTTGTTGATTTTGTTCCAGGTGACTCGTCTCAGCAGTTCAGCATCAGTGCAAATCTGGACCCGAAATAGGAAAGCGCGCTCATCGAGTTCATCCGTGAGAATAGGGACATCTTCGCGTGGAAACCTTCTGACATGCCAGGTGTACCTAGAGAACTCGCTGAGCACACTCTCAATGTTGATCCAAAATTTAAGCCGATCCGACAGTTCCTTCGACGGTTTAACGAAGAGAGGCGGAAGGCTATTGGTGAAGAAGTGGCCCGGCTTTTGGCGGCCGGGTTCATTGTTGAGGTTTTTCACCCAGAGTGGTTGGCTAACCCGGTGCTCGTACTTAAGAAGAACGGCACCTGGCGGATGTGTGTGGACTACACGGACTGAAACAAGGCGTGCCCGGCTGATCCTTTTGCTCTCCCCCGTATTGATCAAATCATTGATGCTACGGCAGGTTGTGCACGCTTAAGTTTCTTGGATGCCTACTCCGGGTATCATCAGATTAAGATGGCAGTTAAGGACCAGGAGAAGACGGCGTTCATCACTCCCTTTGGAGCCTTCTGCTATGTGTCTATGCCCTTTGGGCTCAAGTGTGCGCAAGCGACTTACCAGCGTTGTGTACAGAATTGTCTCCATAAACAGATCGGGCGCAATGTTCACGCTTACGTGGACGATATTGTGGTTAAGTCCATCAAGGAGGAAACCCTAATAGATGACTTAAGGGAAACCTTCGATAATCTCCGGGTCTACAAGATGATGCTTAACCCGGCCAAATGTGTTTTTGGTGTTCCTGCGGGCAAGCTATTGGGCTTCTTGGTTTCTGACAGAGGAATTGAAGCTAACCCGGAGAAGATCAAAGCTATCACTTCTCTAGCTAAACCGGCATGTATAAATGATGTTCAGCGTTTGGCGGGTCGTATCGCTGCTTTAAGCCGGTTCATAAGCCACTTGGGTGAGAAGGCTATGCCCTTATATCAGTTGATGAAGAAAACTAATAACTTTGTCTGGAATGACGCAGCTAATACCGCCTTTGAGGATTTGAAAAAGCAGCTGGCAGAGCCCCCCGTCCTTGCTGCTCCGGTTGATAAGGAGCCCTTGCTACTGTATGTGGCGGCAAACACGCGAGCCGTCAGTGTGGCGATGGTGGTGGAGCGTAAGGAGACGGGTAAGGAGCATCCGGTTCAGTGGCCGGTTTATTATGTCAGTGAGGTGCTTATTGAGTCCAAGCAGCGATACCCGCACTGGCAGAAGCTTATATATGGTGTGTTCATGGCGAGCCGGAAACTCAGGCATTATTTTCAGGGTCATCCCATCACTGTGGTCAGTTCTGCCCCTCTTGGGGATATTATCCAGAACCGAGAGGCTACAGGGAGAATTGCTAAGTGGGCTATTGAGCTTGGGCCTCATGGCCTCAAATACGTGCCACGCACCGCTGTTAAGTCTCAAGCTTTGGTGGATTTTATTAATGATTGGACAGAGTCGCAAGTGCCTGAGCAGAAGCCGGATAACACCTATTGGACTATTCACTTTGATGGGTCCAGGCAGCTGGAGGGCTCGGGGGCTGGTGTTGTATTGGCTTCCCCTAGGGGTGACAAGTTCCAGTATGTGCTACAATTGATGTTTCCTTGCACTAACAACGCGGCTGAATACGAGGCCTTACTCCACGGTCTTCGGGTGGCTAAGGAGATGAGCCTAAGCCGGGTACGGTGCTTTGGGGACTCAGATTTAGTGGTTCAACAAGTATCAGGCACTTGGGATTCTAAGGATCCCCTCATGGCGGCTTATCGCCGTGAGGTTGATGCCATTGCCGGGCACTTTCAGGGATATCAAGTGGAGCACATTGATCGCAGGAAGAACGAGGCGGCTGATGCTTTAAGCCGGCTCGGCTCTCAGCGAAAGCCGGTGCCGCCTAACACTTTCCTGGATGTCCTGTATAACCCTTCGGTTAAGTTGCCTACAGAGGAGGACTTGGCTATCCCTGACCCGGAGGCACGACTGGTGGCGGCTCTTCATGTCATACCAGACTGGACAATGCCGTACTTGGTTTATATAACCCGGGGAGAGTTGCCTGAGGATGAAACTTTGGCCAGGCAAATAATCCGGCGGGCCAAGTCAATGATTGTTATCAACGGCGAGTTGCATCATCGCAGTGTTTCAGGGGGTATTTCAGCATTGTATTTCCCCTGAGGAAGGTCAAGAGATCTTGCGCAAGATCCATGAGGGGGATTGCGGCCATCATGCCGGCTCAAAATCCCTTGTGGCCAAGGCATTCCGTCATGGTTTTTATTGGTTGACGGCTCATGCTGATGCGGAGGACTTGGTCAGCAAGTGTGATGGTTGTCAGAGGTTCTCCCGACGGGCTCATGTGCCGGCTCAGGAATTGAGGATGATCCCGATCACTTGGCCCTTTGCGGTCTGGGGGCTTGATATGGTCGGGCCTTTTAAACGGTCCAAGGATAAGAAGACCCATCTCTTGGTGGCAGTGGAGAAATTCACGAAGTGGGTGGAAGCTGAGCCAGTTAGCAAGTGTGATGCAGCCACGACGGTTCAATTTATGAAAAAGGTGATCTTCCGCTTCGGCTTTCCGCACAGCATCATAACAGACAATGGCACTAATCTGTCCAAAAGCGCTATGGAGGAGTTTTGTCAACGAGAGCATATCCGGCTTGATGTTTCTTCAGTGGCTCATCCCCAGTCCAATGGCCAAGCTGAGAGAGCTAACCAGGAGATTCTGAAGGGCATCAAACCCCGGCTTTTGGTCCCTTTGCAGCGGACGCCGGGTTGTTGGGTGGAGGAGTTGCCCTCCGTCTTATGGAGCATCAGCACTACTCCTAACAGGTCTACTGGCTTCACGCCTTTCTTCATGGTTTATGGGGCAGAAGCGGTCCTCCCTAGCGACATCCGTCACGATTCACCTCGTGTGGCGGCTTATGTTGAGACGGACAATGAACAGGCGCGCCAAGTTGCTCTGGACTTGTTGGATGAACAGCGTGATGTGGCAGCAGCCCGTTCAGTGATTTACCAACAAGACCTGCGCCGTTATCATAGCCGCCGGGTCAAAACCCGGGTCTTCCAGGAAGGCGACCTTGTGCTCCGGCTCATCCAGGAGGAGACCCGTCGGCCGTGGAATATCGCTCAGCTTCGGCCTTATTACACTTGAGCTACCGGCTCTTGTGGTGTACATATTTACTCAGATATATATATATATATATTATGATAAGCAATAAAGCAGGACCTCTGTCCTTTTTTCTCCTCCAAATATACGTGTCATACTAATTTGAAAGGAGGATCCGGCTTATGATCGCATTTGAGTCTAGCCGTAAGTAGTAAGATCACTTGGGGGCTTCCTGTTCAAACATGGGTCGTATTCGAACCAAAGAGAACATAGCTGTCGATACCCATTTGATTGGCAAAGTGCCAAGCTCATTGGGAGGTTGCCTTTGGTCATATTTGAATCATAGTGTAACCCCTCTGAGAACCGACGTGGATCATATTCGAATCAGCGTCGTTAAACAATTTTCAGAATCACTTGGGGGCTTCCTGTTCAAACATGGGTCGTATTCGAACCCAAGAGAACATAGCTGTCGGTACCCTCTTGATTGGCATCGCCGCACCCATTGGGGGCTATATGATCGTATCCGAATCTTGGCTTAAACCCCTTTCGGGCCGGGTCTCTGGTCGTATTTGAACTGGAAGCCCCTAAGTTCCGATTTATCGCAAAGTCTACTCTGATTATGACGTGTGCATGGCCGGGTTTCGCTTGACCGGCTTAATTTTGGAGTTATCTTGTTAATTGAACATCCTGGATGTCATCAAGACAAGTCCATTAGAGTTAAGATACCAACCATGCTACCCGGGTCATTTAATCCGGAGGGTGGTAAGCCGTCTTGAGACTTGTGATTTACCTTTCTATGCAGATGCTTGAAGGTACTTTTTTTAAAGGATGAGAAGCATGAAGGATAATTATGACCCGGAGGAGCATCAAAAGAATGACTTCAAAGGATTTCAGCATTCATTACGTGCACGATGGCACGGCAGAGATAAATTGTTGCACTTATTCTATTACAAAAATCTTTCAAAGTTTCAAGGGTGGAGTGTTGTTTGGTGAGCCGCTAGCCGGTTTATGACGCCTGCTGAGTCGAAGTCCCCGGCTCGTCTTCTACTCCGGCTGATCCCAAGACTTCGAAGGTTGACGACTTCCAGTCGATGCCGCTGAGAGCCTCGAACTGGGCTTCTTCGTCAATTAACCCGGCTGGGTCAATTTCGGGGGCGAAGGTGTGCTGGCGAGCCGGAGGAATCAGACTGAGAGCTTCATAGCGAGGGGTTGGAATTCTCTGATTCTCCGCGTTGTACCCCGGCTGATACTTGGTTAAGTCGGTGTCGTTCCCGATGATGGTGGCCACCGGGCGTACAGCTTTCACACATGCCGCGAAATCCTTCTGGTCGAAGGCTGAGCCGTCTTCCTTCAGGCTCGGGTAACCCAGGGCGATGTCTGCCGGGTCTAGCTCCGGCAGGAATGCCTTGGCCCGGCTCAGCGCGGCAATTGCTCCGGATCTTGCGGAGGCTCGGCGTAGCTCCTGGATCCGTTGGGGCAGAACAGCAAGCCGGCGCAGGACTTCGGCCAGATGGGTTGGCACCTCATTGGATAGGGCCACCACAGCTAAGGCGCGCTGTGACCCGGTGTAGAGTTGTTCCACCAGGGTGTACACGGCCTTTAACTTGGTGACCACGCTCTGGTTCAGATTGGCACTCCTGGGACCTGTTTAAATAAAGATCAGGTAAGCCGGTGACAAGGATGAATTATAACATATACAGACTTGATGAAAGCCGGCGAGGTGACTTACCAAAGATAGCAGCTACCATCTGGGAAACCTGGCGCTTTAGGCTGGAGAGCTCAGCGGTTTTTTCATTGAGGGCCTTCTCCGCCTGTTCTGCCCGGGTCACCAGTGCGGCTTTCTCTTCAGCCCAGGCCTTCCGCTCAGCATCAAATTCGGTCTTCAGTTTTTCTTGAGCAGCGATGCTGGAGACAAACTTGGCGTTTGCCTTCCGGGTTTCCATCTCTTGTGCCTTCAGCCGGCTCTTGAGATCCGCCAGGTCCGACTCTAATTTCTTGCCAATAGCCTGCATATATTTCCGGGTTATTAACAGTCATTCTATAAAGTCCCAAGCGCTTTCCAAGCAAAGACGCTTGGCACTTGGGGGCTAATGCATATTGAACGTATCTATCTATGCACGGCCGGCTCAGTTCAGTAAGCCGGAATCTAAGTCTACAACATATTCAAGTATAAGTCCTAGACTTGGGGGCTAGAATGACAAGGATCACTACGCAGAAAGTAAGAAAACAGCAGAAGGTTACCTCAGATTTTTGTTGGATCTGGTTGACCATGGCGATCTCGGCGTCCCGGCTCTTGTGAACTTGGCTGATGTAGCCGGAGACAAGCTCTCCAATGCTTAAATCGGTGTAGCTGGAGAGATCCAGATTCACCCGATGGGGTTGCAGCAACTCCCCCTTCGCGGAGCATTTGGCCAGTGCGGTCGGCCTCCCCGGCTCAACATACTCCGTCCGGGTAATTACCACGTCCGGGTCGTTAGCTGGCGGGGCTGAGCCGGAGGCCTCCGGGTTAGCTGACGCTCCAGTTGTTCTCTTGATAGTCGGGGCAGGGGCTTCAGGCGCCGTGTCCATGGGAATGGTGGCTTCGGGGGCGGAGGCGGCTGGCGGCTCTTGAGCCGTCGTCTCCGGCTCAGGCACGTCTGGCACTCCGGCTGACCTGGTCTTCTTTGCTATTTTGGTGAGCTTTGCCTGGGCACTGAAAAGACAGAAGTGTTAGGTATACAAAAAGTAAGTACAGACAGATAATGTAAGGAGATTGTTATTACCCGGGTGCAGTCTTGAAGGCCGGCAGACTTGACTGCATGGAGTCACCCGAAGAGGGGGAGGTCTCCTGGTAATTGGAGTCAGAAGAGTTGAGTGGCTGACGGATGACACCCGCCAACGGATGAAAAGGGTACAGGTGAGAAAAAACCTCAGTGCGGCACTTCCTTGTCGCGTCGGGTAACCCGGCGGAGAGGTCGGTATCCTTGCGGGCCCGGGTGAGACGCCGGCTTTCGTGAACCTGCTGCTTCAAAAGAAATTGAGGGTCTTGATGAGCTAATGGATGAGAAAAGCTTACTTTCCGGGTTACCCTTCGGATTTTCAGCTGTGGCAAAGGCTCCGAGTCGGAGGGGAGTAACGTTACCTCTTCAATCACCGGGTTACTGGCGCCGGTGTCATCCTGTCAATAAGCAAAATGATGGTAAAGTGGACAGCAGCAAACAATAAATATGGCAAGAGTTTAAAGGTTTAAGGGTTACCTCTGACTTGGAGCTATCGCTTAATTGCAGCAGCTCCGAAGCAGTGGGTCTGTTTCCTTTTTTGCGAGGGGCGGCTCTCTTGGCGGCTTTCTTCGCCTTCCTGGCCTTCTTGGCCGCCTCATGGTCATACTTGACCCGCCAGAATTTATCATTAGCCTGAGAAATACAGTAATGAGTTCTTAGTAAGATGACAGGTAAAAGAAAAAATGGAAAGGTTAAAGTCAGCGGCTTACCGCTGGGGCTGGATTGGTCTTGCAGAACGGGGCTAGCCCGGTTTTTCCACAGTCTGCCAGGCTCTCGTTTAATAGAGCCTTGGTCTCTTCTTCGGCAACGTCTTCTGGAAGGTCGTTGCGACTGTGCCTCTGCGGGTCATCCTTTCGCCCGGTGTACTCACACATTAAGCCGGGGCGGCGGCTCAATGGGATCACCCGCCATGAGATCCAGACCCGGACCAGGTGTATTCCGTTCAGACTGTTGCCTAGCAGGGCCTTGATCTTATTGATCGTTGGAAGCAGAGGCTGGCGTTCCGCGGCAGTCAGCTTGTCGGATAGCGGATGAGTCGGCTCCAGGCGCGTTGGGCGAAAGCCGGGCAGCGGGCTCTCATCAGCCGGGGACGTGTCTTGGCAGTAGAACCAAGTCATGTTCCAGTCCTTAGGGTGACTTGGCGGTTCTGCGTAAGGAAATAGACAGTCCCTGCGCCGTTGGATGGAGATGCCGCCTAACTCTAGACTTGGACCGTTTGCGCACTCGGTTTGGCGGTTCAAATAAAACAGCTCTCTGAAGAGCAGCAGACTCGGCTCTTCTCCAAGATATACTTCACAAAAAACTTGGAAGTTGCAGATGTTGGATATGGAATTGGGTCCTCTATCCTGAGGCCGAAGGTCAAAGAAGTTGAGCACGTCCCGGAAGAATTTTGAGCCGGGCGGTGCGAAGCCCCGGCTCATATGGTCTGCAAAGATCACTACCTCCCCGTCCCTCGGCTGAGGTCTCTCTTCGGACGGGTCAGGGGCACGGTAGGACATCACTTCCTTCTTGGGCAAATATCCGGACTTAACAAAGTTGGCCAGGGTCTCTTCGGTGATGTTGGATTTCATCCAGTTGCAAGTGATGGGAGCCTTGGGAGGCATGGTGACGGTTGGTGGTCTATGAGGAAGAGAAAAATGTCCGGGTTAATTATAAGCCGGGGATTATCATTCAAACTACAGTGACGGCTTATGAAGGGGACTAATGATATATATTGATATGGAGGGTTATCTAAGCTGTCGGGGCTTTCAGGTTAAGTTGGTTATCTACGGCTTGCTGCAGTTAAGTCGGAGGATTTTACAGAGCATCGTTCTCTTTAAACCGGACATGTAAGCCGCCAAGATTCAAGGGTTGCAGTTTTTACTAAGTATGGTAAAACGGATTTCACATATTGCAGTAACTTTTTCGGATCAAAATGGTCGGGCGAGGTGAAAATTTTCTAGACCTAAAAAATAGAGGCAAAAGAAGTTCTTGAGATTGAACACAGTTCTTATGCAGTAAAAAGAGGGTTTTCTTATAGATGAAAAGGGTCTCAAACCTCTACCGCAGTGGTTCTACGCGAGGTTAAAGAGCAACTAACTACAGTGGCAACAAGAACTACCGAGTCTGTGGGCAATGGTGATGAACACGAAGAACTGAAAGAACCCTACCGCAGATCTGTTCTAGCAAGGCAGAGAAGACTCACCGGAGTTGAGGAAGAGCGAAGGTCGCCGCCGTTATCTGGTCCGGGTCAGGGTGATGCAGCGGCCGGGTCGATGAAGATCAGGGGCGCGACGGCGGCGGCGGCGGCGGCAGAAGCTCAGGCAGAGGAACGGCAGCGCGAGGAAGAAGAAGGAGAGTGTGAGAAGAGAGTGCCGGGCCGGCCTATTTATAAGGCAAGTCATAAGTGGGCGCGATATTCAAGGAGACCACGGCGTGGTTATCTCCCCCTCACGGCGCCTCGATTTTCGGAAAGACAGTAACAGCAGAGATCCGTTGCGGATCTGGCGGAGTAAAAAACGGACTTAATGGAGGATGACGTCACGGCGGATTATCCGGAGTCCGGAGAATGACGTCACACCGGGTTATGGCCTTCACACGAACGGTAAGCCGGAGATTTTTTCTGTCGGCAGAGTTGAAGATTGACACGAGCCGGCTCAAGTCAATCTGGGGCCTAATGTTGAGGATATAGACCTGGGAGTCACCCGCCAGGAGGGCCGGGTTACACTAAGGGTCATTGCCAGAAGCCCAGAGCTAAGTTTCAAGATAATGGGCCAGAGATGGGCTGAGACCCGGCGATGGCTTAAAGCCCGTAGCACAATCTTTATTGTTATAATAGAACTTGTAGTGTAAGGCAAGTATTGTTTAGAGTCCGAGCCGGACACTCTTATGAGCCGGCCGGGACTCTAAGGGCTGCTGGGCGTCAGCCTCCCTATATAAAGGGACGACCCGGCGGCGGTTTAAGGGCGACAACAACCTTATCGAGAACCGGGCATAGCTGTTTAGCTCCCTGGCGATCGTAACCCTAATCAATAACACCTCGAACTGGACGTAAGCTTTTACCTTCACCGTAAGGGGCTGAACCAGTATAACCCTCGTGTTCCTTGTCCCACTTAACCCTTTCAAGCTTCCCAATTGCGATGGCTCCACGACTAAGTCCTAACCCGAGGACATCTGCCGTGACAATTCCACGACAGGCGCTTTAGCAAATAAGGATACCATTCATTGGCGAGTCCCCGGTCCAGAATTTCCTCCTGAACCCCAAGACGGAGAAGTTATTGTATTTGCTGATCACCTAAGCCGAGGCTTCACTCCTCCCGGATCAAAGTTCTTCCGTGACGTGCTCGCCAGCTTTCAAATTCACCCTCAAGACATCGGTCCAAACTCAAGATCCAACATCTGCGACTGGCATGTTTTCTGTGAAGTCTACCTGCAAGAGGAACCTACTGTTGATCTGTTCCGGGATTTCTTTTATTTAAACCGCCGCACTGAGTTTACGGATGGCCCCAACACTGAACTAGGCGGGGTTTCGATTCAGAAGAGGAGAGATGTTGATTTCCCTCATGCGAAGCTTCACAGTCATCCTAAGGACTGGAATCAGACTTGGTTCTACTGCCGCAATACAGCCCCAGCCAATGAAAATCCTTTGCCGGGTTACCGCCCACACCGGCTTACCCAAGCTCATCCCTTTCCTCAACTGTTGACCGCCGAGGAGCGAGCAAAATACGCCCCTCAACTGGCAAAGCTCAGAGCCTTCGTTGCAAATGGACTGACAGGCGTGGATTTTGTCCGATGCTGGGTTTCATGGAGCGTTTTACCTTTAAGCCGGCGGTCCGGTTTAATGTGTGAATACACAGGGGATCTGAAAGACCCTCAACGCCATATTGATATTCAGCTAACTGATGATGAAGTCACCGAAGCTGTCAAGAAGATGCTTAATGAGCCAATAGATTAATGCAGCAAAACCGGGCTCAGTCCATTCTATGCTGCCAATAAACCGCCAAAGGTATAATCTACCGTATTTCTGTCTTTATCCATCCTTTGTTAAATTTCTCCTTTGAAGACTTACTATTTGTCTATGTAGGCCGATGATCCATTCTGGAAGAGAAAATCACAAGATAAACCGGTAAAAAATCCTCGGCTTAAGACCAAGGCTTCAAAAAAGCCTGTGAAAAGAAGAAACGTTGAACCGTCTGAGACCGTCATTCACGATTATCTGGATAATCTGGATTCAGAGGTAGAACTTGACTCTCTCGGTTCATTTTTCATACACCTTATTGACAATGATCATTATCAGGATGAAGTGGAAGCCAGCCATGTTGACGAGGTAACTATTCTTTCTTCTGATTCTGATCCTGTGCCAGTACCAAGAATCCGTCGAGCCGTTCGGAAAGTAAAATTTTCATGCCCTCTTTCTTATTTGGATCCGCACTTTCTTTTGAAGACACAACAGCATGAAACTCGCCGCACAACCCGGCACAGCGGCCAAGTGGTGACCTCCTCCGGTTTACCAAATTCTCCGGTTCGCAAACGCCGCCAAGAGGTTGCTTATACTCCTGACACCTTTTACCCTAAGGCGGGTTATATCCGATATCCTCTTAATCCGTCTGACTCAAATTATCAGGGAACTTCCCATTCATCATCCGGTGAGTCGTCAGCGACACAACTTCCTCCTCTGAAAACCGTCCCTGGGTAAGCATAACACACTTTAACCTTTTGGTCTTGTATTATATTATCATATTGATCTTCGTGTCTGCTCTTTTTCAGTGCCAAAGCTAGACCAAGCAAGAAAGCTAAATTGAATAAGCCGACCGACCATGAACCGGCCACTGAGCCGGAGAAAACCCTAGAGGCTATTGATCCGGAGGCTAACACTGTTATTGATGATCCGGAACCTCAAGCAACCGACACGCTTGTTGAACCGGTAGAAACCAATCCAACAAACCAGTCAGCTGAACCACCAAGTCCAACTGTTGATCCGCCGAGTCCAGCTAAAGCATCTGATAAACCGCCAAGCCCTGCCAAGACTACGGACGACGATGTTGTCGTAACTGGCCTTAGTTTCAGCTCCCCTGGTCGTCCTGTCGCTTTATCAAAGCATAGCGCGAAAGAAGAAATTTCTGCCATGGACAAGGGCAAATGGAAATCTGACCTATCCAGCTATACCAACCTCAGCGCTCAAGACCTTCATTCTGGCTTTTTAAACTGCCTGTATACAAGCCGCGACTTTGAAGCCGGTTTAGTAAGTCTGATGAAGGAACGATATGAGGTAAATATCGCTTTCCCTTTGCATAAATATTCCATTTGTTAGAACTGGTCTAAAGTATCAACTCTAGTAGCCCCCAAGGGCCGGTTCATAACGTTGGTATGATCCGGGTCTTGAAACAGAATCAATGTTTGAATTTTGCTGGTGTAGCTCCCATGAACCGGTTTATAGCTTTTAGAATGAACCGGCACATCTTACTAATTTTACCTCTTGTAATTATGACAACCCATCTGAAACTGAGCAAATACGCATTAGCCCCCAAGGGTCAAGTAGATAACTTGTTATGTGCTTGAGACTTTAAATTAACAGCTGATAAGAAGCAATCCACATTAGCCCCCATGTGTCAAGTAGATAACTTGTTATGTGCTTGGGACTTCAATGTTGTAAGACTAACTCATTATCTGTATTTTCCAGGCTGAGTTGTCCAAAAAGGATTCCCAAATTACTGATCTCCAAGGAAACATCAAGTCCCAGCAAGATGAAACTTGCAAAGTTAAAAGCGAGCTGACCACCGCTTTAGCAACCATGGAACAACTGAAGGAATTCTTTAAAGGCGAATGGGCAGATTGGGAAACTGAAAAAGCCACATTGTTAAAGCGGGCAGAAGATGCGGAAAATGCCCTTAAACCGGTCACAGAAGAGCTTAGCAGCTTGAAGCGGCAGATTGATGCCATGACCTCTGCCATCCTTGGTAACAATCTCTTCACAAATATGTAACAACGCCAGTTATGAAAACTTCTGGTTTAATAATAATTTGATCCTTTTGCAGGTAGCCGTGTTACTCATCTTGGCGCAGACATGCGCAAAAAATTGAAGGCCGTCTATACTTTGGTAGAACAGCTATATACCGGCGCTCAACGAGCCATCTGCACAGCTTCCAATAACCATCCGCCCCCATCGCTAATCAAGGAAACACTACAAAAGTTATCTATGCTGCCTGCCCGGATTGTGGAATTGAAGAAATCCGCTGCTAGGTCCGGTACCCTTACTGCACTGACTCGCGCTAAGGCCTGGATATCTGACCTTGATCCGGAAGACGTTGGAAATGGTTACCCAAGCCAAAAAGAGGACGGTTCAGAATTTAACAATGACGATCTCCGGGCCATCACAAGAGAGATGCGACCACTGGCAAGTAAGTTGGCTAAAGATACTAACTTGTCAATTTACCAGAATGTGTATGACGCCAGCGGCAAGCGGATAAGTGCTCCAACTTATGACGTGGAAAATCTGATCCCGCCGATCCGTAAGCACACTTACGCTCCTGTGTTGAACCGTCTGATCTTATACACGACGAAGCTGTCTTTCAAGCCTTAACAGGAATTGATTGGACAACTATTGACTTCCAGCCACTGGGTGGAGAGAAGGAGGGTGAACCGGCGCAGGAAGATCCGCAACCTTCACATCAACCTGAGGCAGAATCATAATCCAGAAGCCGGTTTAACTTGTGCCTATTGTCATCCTTGTGAAAAACAATCATTCTTTTGGGCAGTCAAAACGCCTTGTAATAGCCTAGCTTGAACACCTGATCTGATATGCCATCGTGCATACTTGTTGCGCACAATATTGTTAATCCGTCATGCTATATTTGCTTATGATCCTTATCAGTTTTATATAGCCCTGTTTGATGAGGACATGACTACCTTGGATACGACCAAAAATATTGCATACATGCATATTTGTCAGGTGATTTCTAGTGCAAACTATTCAATAATCTATTTATGTTATCCAGAACAAAAATACTTCACACATTTTTGTGTTTTGTCTAATTGCAGGTGTATGGGACATTTGTACAATCCACATATGAAGATAAGGGAAAAGGAGAAGATTATGTTCTGTTCAAAAAGTCATTTCACAATACTTTTGGGCCAAGAGAAGATAGAGTGCAAGTCTCACGTTCTGGATTCAGATTCGGACTGCACAGACATACCTGACTCAAAACGCCAACAACTTTTTCATACGGACTCCAAATTGGGTGATTCTTTTTTCGTTGGAAAGTAGATTTCGTGCTCTTTCCAACACAATTGGATTCACCTTCAAATTTATCCGGAGCGTTGAGTTATGGCCGAAACAATCTGATGTTGCAGCAGAATCCGAGTCAAACTACAAGTCCAAAGGTGTTGCATCACCTCCAATTGGGCCCATGAGCCTTGTACGACCTAGGGTTAGTTTTAGGCTGCCTTGCGACGTCCTTCCACCTCCTTGGCCGCCACCCCTTGCTCCTATATAAGTAGATCCATCTAGTAGCTTTTTCTTTGGGATTTGTTTAGTTGAAAGTTAGCCATTGCAACTTCGTGTACTTCGTTTGTGTCCAACGACCAGACCAAGACCGCTTACGGATCCCCACCATTATTAGTACTTCATATATATTGGCAATATTCAGATTGCTTTATCATATTCTTGCTTGTTCTTCGATTGCTTGCAGGAATAGACCTTCGTGGTCAGGCTGACCGTGCTTCCGGCATCGTCAGTAACCTCAAGAGATTGGTTTAGCGATTGCTAAGGCGCAACGTCGTGCACGTTTGTAGTCGGTTCGTCAAACTTGTCTCCACCAAATCGATAGTTATCATCTCATCGAAAGATCGGGACACCCCCGCCTCTATCAAGTGGTATCAGTTTTCAGGTTGCTCGGTGAGAATTTCCAGTTTTTACTAGATTAGATCTATTTTCTTACCTATTGTCCAAGAAAAACCCACACAAAAAAATTTAGATCTATTCATCCTTTGTCCAAGCCAGTTTGAGCCTTTGCAATTTTCTTTTCATTACTTGCATAGTTGAATTATCGGTTGCATCGTCGTGTCGAGTTGCTGGTCTTAGTGTCTAGTTCGTTTAGAGTTTCGAGTTCTGTTCACATTAGTCACGCCGCCGCTACATCGTTATCCCTTCCGCTGTCCACCTCCCATCCATCAATTTCCTGTACGTGCTACCCACTGTTCATTGTCATAATCATAGTTGAGATCGTTCACATCTTCGCTTGATCCAATCTGCATCTTATCTAGTTTGTTTTGGAAAGAGGGAGAGGGAAAAAAGGCAGAGAAAAAAAAGAGAAAAAAGAAAAAAAAGAGAAAGAAAAAGAAAAAAAAGTGTGAAGAAAAAAAAGAGAAGAAAAAGAAAAGAAAATTCGGATCTATCTAGACTCAATCTCGTAGTTGAATTCGGATTGGAATCTATTTTGTGCACTGTTCAGTAAAACAGACATAACTTCCTCATACGAAGTCCGTTTTGGCTCCGCGAGTACTCAATTCAAAGCTAGCGACGAGCCGCATCTAAATAGTTGCAGAGGCTAGTTCAATATTTGGCACCTCAAAATCGGCTTCTAAATAGGACTTTTTGCCCTCCAAAGTTCGCGAACACAGCTTATTCCTGTTTTCAAGCCAGTTTTAGAATTTTTTGACTCCTCATATCAACTCGGAATTGAGTGATTGTTTTTGCGTTTGAAAGCTTGAGTCAGTGCCATTCTTGAGAAATATTGTTAGAAAATTGGCATAAACTTTTCAAGAGGAAAGTTGGAGAGAGAGTTGTTGTATATCCTGCTTGGCAGTTGTTTTTCATCATTATCTTTACTGCCGTTGTGATCTTCACTTATATCTTGTTGTCCAGAGCTACTTAGTATCCTTCATTGATGCTAGTTGTGCTACGCCATGACCTCATTAGTGTTCTAGGCTTGCGTCTAGTCCGGTCTAGCCTAGGACCAGCACAGTACCGTCATTGAACGTTTATTCAACATTGCATCTTTGAATTGATTATTGCTAATCTTTTGCTACCATATATAGCCAACCCAGCTCCACATATTTCTACACCGTGTATACGTACGTTCCCCTGGCAATCGCTTTAGTCAATCTTCGTAGTTATTTGACACTGCTGGTTGCCTGTCACGACCTGCTGCTTGGTAAGAACTTGTAAGATATTGATATTTGCTTTATTGTGAGCGCTTTACCACCACATCCTAGTAGTTCATAGGAACATTATCCTTGAATTTTGTTTCTTTTTCTACTAATCATGACAGGTTCCGGAGATAGAAGTTCTTGGACGACGGATACATCTTTACCATCACAAGAGGTGGGGTAACACACACAATAACGTGGTCAGGTTATCTCTTTACCGTCATTTGAGGGTAGATTTAATCCTGCTATTTATCTAGCTTGGGAGCTTGAAGTAGAAAAAGTTTTTAGTCACCATGACTTTTCTGAACTTGAGCGAGTACGAGCTGCCACTAGAGCATTTACTAGTTTTGCTTCTGTTTGGTGGAGTGTGCATTGTAAGAAAAACATTGATAACCAACCCACAACTTGGAAAGATTTGAAAGATGTAATGAGACAACAATTTTTCCCTCCTTACTATCGTCGTGAATTGCTTCGCAAATTTCAACAATTTAAACAAGGCAACAACACTGTTCATGCTTACTACCAAGAGTTCAAATCTTATATGCATCATTGTGACATAGAAGAATCTGAGGATGATACAATGAATAGATTTTTTGGTGGTTTGAACCATGATATTTAGGCAAGATTTCGGTATATTCCTTGTTGCATTACTGGTATGTATGTTCGTGCTTGTACCTTTGAGAGACAGTTACAGGAGGATGCATTGGGTGACTACAACAACTACTATTCCAGTTCATGCTCATCACCATCAGTTGGTTCCTACACCATTGCACCTACTAGAGCAGCCACACCCTAGATTGAGAGTGCGACATCATCTCAAGAGTATGGTACATTGTCACCGTCCGTACCTACATCAGCTATGTCTTTGCTACAAGGTAATAGTAAAGGTATTGATGATATAACTTCACATGAGAATGATGCATGCCTAGTTAACTTGAATACTTCATGTGTTGAATCACTTGTTGATTTAAGCACACCACCTATTTTAGAGAATCGTGTTACTGTCATGAATGCATCATGTGATCAAACAACTAAAATACCAACAATTTTGAGTGCACCCATGGAATTAACTCTTGATGCAAGTAAGGTTTATTCACCAATGTTAGGTTGGTTTAATGATGAACATTGTCAATCTTTTGATATGAATAAGAGCTTCACTTATATGTGCAAACTGAGTTGCAATATTTTCATGTCTTCTACTTCTTGCGATAATATTTTGGCTTTATATTTTATGATCTATGAAAGTTACTCATGTATACATGTGTCATATGTGCAAAAATCAAGGGAAGTAAAAATGGATGACATATACATATACAACATGTACACCTTGTCTCTTTTGTTACCCACATTTCAGATTAAGCAACGCCGAGGACGGCTTTGTTTTCAAGAAGGGGAGGATGATGAGGACATGACTACCTTGGATACGACCAAAAATATTGCATACATGCATATTTGTCAGGTGATTTCTAGTGCAAACTATTCAATAATCTATTTATGTTATCGAGAACAAAAATACTTCACACATTTTTGTGTTTTGTCTAATTGCAGGGTATGGGACATTTGTACAATCCACATATGAAGATAAGGGAAAAGGAGAAGATTATGTTCTGTTCCACCAAATCGATAGTTATCATCTCATCGAAAGATCGGGACACCCCCGCCTTTATCACTGTTTCTGCATAAAACAAAGTAAAAACTGTCCTGGCGGTTTACCGCCGGACGGGTCATAATGCCCAATATATAGCCAAGGTTGATAACCATAGCTTTAAATAATGAAATATGAAACATACCATACCTGTGATATTGAATCACCTTATTGGTTTACCAACATTCTTGTAATAAGGGCGACGACCCAAATATTGAGTATTGATAACTCAAACCATGTTATGCTGGTATAAAATAAGTCATGCCGGGTTATGATAAACACCAGATGATCATCCTGGCAACTTATAGTTAACTCCAGGCTGGGTTAAATAAACACCGGTTTATACTGATGACTTATAGTCAGGCCGGGCCATTGGACGCCGGTTTAGCTCAAAACTTTAACAAGGGAGAAAAAGCTGACAAATAAAAACCAAAGAAAAACTTGTAGTCGAGGCTTTTCAAGGGCTGTCAGGCCCAAATGCGAGGCTTTTCATGGGCTGCCAGGCCACTGAGTTAAACCGTTTTACAAAGCCTTTCAAGATGGTCCTCAATCCTTAACCAATCGCCGGTTTATCATTGACAAGTTCAGGGTCATATGAGATTGACTTTTCAAGTTGGCGAGTCATACCAGGTTTACCTGGGCGGAGTAACTTACTTGATGAAGGCAGGTTAACCCGGGGTTTTAGGTGTATACACCAGGCTTCCAAGCCATGGCTTGATAGCCTATTACAAGTGTAGATTTCTTTGTTCATTGCGATAGCAAAGAATCCCCAAGCAACATTTTGAGCTGTGCTCAATGGGTGCCTATGTTTGAGTTGTTCTTGACAACACTCTTTGGCCCCTAAGTAATGGCGTTCCGCCAGCCAAAAGGTGTAGCTATGGTTCGAATACGACCAAGCCCCCAAGTGACTCTTTTGTGGCTCTAAGCCAGCCAAGAGGTGTAGCTATGGTTCGAATACGACCCCACAAGTGACTTTTTTGTGGCTCTAAGCCAGCCAAGAGGTGTAGCTATGGTTCGAATACGACCAAGCCCCCAAGTGACTTTTTTGTAGATATCTGCATAAGCTGAATCAAGGGGTAAACCGGAGGTCGCTTTACAAACAAAAGCCTCCGTGTAACCACTCATGATATAAGAAAAATAACAGATACCCCGCTTTAGCTGGGGCTCCGGTTTATTATATTGATCATAATATCTACACTGTCAAAATATGTACATGGTAGGAGCCTATGGCTCAGGTGTAGTAAGGCCGTAGATGAGCTATGTTCCACGGCCGGATCGTCTCCTCCTCTGACTTGTGTGGGTCTTTGTGCTCTCGAACATCAATGAGGTAGTATGATCCGTTGTTCAGATTCTTGCTGACCACAAAGGGCCCTTCCCAAGGCGGGGATAGCTTTTGCATATCAGTCTGATCTTGGATAAGCCGGAGCACTAAGTCACCTTCTTGAAAGGTTCTGGTTTTAACCCGGCGACTGTGATAATGCTGCAAGTCTTGCTGATAAATCGCCGAACGAGCCGCCGCTATGTCCCGTTTCTCATCTAACAGGTCCAATGCATCCTGGCATGCTCTTTCATTATCCGCTTCAACATACGCTGCCACTCGAGGCGAGTCATGGCGAATATCACTTGGGAGGACTGCTTCCGCTCCATAAACCATGAAGAAGGGTGTTTAACCCGTGGATCTATTGGGGGTGGTGTTAATGCTCCACAAAACGGAAGGCAACTCTTCCACCAAACAACCCGGTGTCCTCTGCAAAGGAACCATAAGCCGGGGCTTGATCCCCTTCAAGATTTCCTGTTAGCTCTCTCCGCTTGACCATTAGACTGGGGGTGGGCCACTGAAGACACATCAAGCCGGATGTGCTCTCTTTGACAGAACTCCTCCATAGCACCTTTGGAAAGATTCGTGCCATTGTCTGTTATAATGCTGTGTGGAAAACCAAAACGGAATATCACTTTTTTCATGAATTGAACCGCCATGGCTGCATCACACTTGCTAACTGGTTCTGCTTCCACCCACTTGGTAAACTTATCAACTGCCACCAAAAGGTGGGTTTTCTTATCCTTGGATCATTTAAAGGGCCCAACCATATCAAGCCCACAGGTTGCAAACGGCCAGGTGATTGGAATCATCCTCAGCTCCTGAGTCGGAACATGAGCCCGGCGTGCAAACCTCTGACAACCATCGCACCTTTTGACCAAGTCCTCAGCACCAGCATGAGCCGTCAGCCAATAGAAACCGTGACGAAAAGCCTTAGCCACCAGGAGTCCTCTGAACCGGCATGATGACCACAATCCCCTTCGTGGATTTTGCGTAAAATTTCACGGCCTTCTTCAGGAGAAACACAGCGTTGGAAGGCCCCTGAAACACTGCAATGATGCAGCTCGCCATTGACAATAGTCATGGACTTGGAACGCCGGATTATCTGTCTGGCCAGAACTTCATCCTCTGGTAACTCACCCCGGTTCATATACGCCAAATATGGGATCGTCCAATCTGGGATGACGTGGAGCGCCGCCACCAACTGAGCCTCCGGATCAGGAACAGCTAAATCCTCCTCCGTGGGTAGCTTGACCGACGGGTTATGCAAAACATCAAGGAAAACATTGGGCGGCACCGGTTTATGCTGGGAGCCCAGCCGACTTAAAGCGTTCGCCACTTCATTCTTCCGCCGGTCCACATGATCAACCTGGTAACCCTTGAAGTAACCTGCAACAATGTCCACCTCTCGACGATATGCTGCCCTGAGGGGATCTTTGGAGTCCCAAGCACCAGAGACTTGTTGAGCCACCAGATCCGAGTCACCTAAGCACTTAACCCGGCTCAGATTCATTTCCTTAGCCATCCGAAGACCATGGAGCAAGGCCTCGTACTCAGCTGCATTGTTAGTACAAGGAAACATCAAGCGGAGAACATAACAAAATTTGTCACCTCGAGGGGAAGTTAGAACCACTCCAGCACCCGAGCCCTCCAATTGCCTAGATCCGTCGAAGTGAATCGTCCAGTATGTGTTATCCGGTTTGTCTTCCGGCGCCTGCAACTCTGTCCAATCATTGATGAAATCCACGAGTGCTTGAGACTTGATGGCCGTGCGAGGCACATATTTCAATCCGTGAGGACCAAGCTCAATAGCCCACTTAGCAACCCAGCCAGTTGCTTCTCTGTTCTGGATGATGTCTCCCAAAGGAGCAGAACTGACCACAGTAATGGGATGGCCCTGAAGGTATTGCTTCAGCTTCCGGCTCGCCATAAAAACCCCATATACAAGCTTCTGCCAATGTGGATATCTCTGCTTTGACTCAATGAGCACCTCACTGATGTAATAAACCGGCTGTTGAACCGGATACTCCTTTCCTGCCTCCTAGCGTTCCACCACAATAGCCATGCTGACCGCCCGGGCATTAGCAGCCACATACAACAGCAATGGTTCCTTGTCAATAGGGGCAGCAAGGACAGGTGGTTCGGCAAGCTGCCGCTTTAGAGCCTCAAACGCTTCATTAGCCGCATCACTCCAGACAAAGTTGTCTATTTTCTTCAGCATTTGATATAAAGGGATGGCTTTCTCCCCAAGACGACTTATAAACCGGCTCAATGCTGCAATCCGGCCTGCCAGTCGCTGAACATCATTGATGCACTTCGGTTTAGCCAGTGATGTAATAGCCTTGATCTTCTCCGGATTAGCTTCAATGCCCCTGTTAGACACTAGGAAACCCAAAAGCTTGCCTACTGGCACACCAAAAACACAATTGGCCGGGTTAAGCATCATCTTATAAACCCGGAGGTTATCAAAGGTCTCCTTCAAGTCATCTACTAATGTTTCCTCCTTCCTGGACATCACCACAATATCATCCACATAAGCATGAACATTGCGCCCAATCTGATTATGAAGACAATTCTGGACACAACGCTGATAAGTTGCCTGGGCACTCTTGAGCCCAAAGGGCATAGACACATAGCAGAAGGCTCCAAAGGGAGTTATAAAAGTTTTCTTCTCCTGGTCCTTAACCGCCATCTTGATCTGATGATAACCCGAATAAGCATCCAAAAAACTCAACCACTCACAACCCGCCATAGCATCAATGATTTGATCAATACGGGGGAGGGCAAAAGGATCAGCTGGACACACTTTGTTCAAATCTGTGTAGTCTACACACATATGCCAGGTGCCATTCTTCTTAAGTACCAGCACCGGATTAGCCAACCACTCCGGATGAAAAACTTCAACAATGAACCCAGCTGCCAAGAGCCGGGCTACCTCCTCACCAATAGCCTTGCGCCTTTCTTCATTGAACCGACGAAGGAACTGTCGGACCAGTTTAAACTTGGGATCAATATTAAGGGTGTGCTCAGCGAGTTCCCTCGGTACACCTGGCATGTCAGAAGGCTTCCATGCAAAGATATGCCGATTCTCACGGATGAACTCGATGAGCGCGCTTTCCTATTTCGGATCCAGATTTGCACTAATGATGAACTGTTTGGATGAATCGCCGGGCACAAAATCAACCATCTTAGTCTCATCAGCCGATTTAAACTTCAAGGCCGGATCATGCTCCGTGGTTGGTTTCTTCAAAGAAGTCATGTCCGCCGGATCAACGTTGTCCTTATAGAACTTCAACTCCTCCGCTGCACAAACCGACTCAGCATAGGCCGCATCACCTTCCTCACACTCCAAAGCGATCTTGCAGCTTCCATGTACTGTGATAGTCCCCTTATGACCCGGCATCTTGAGCTGCAGATAAACATAATAGGGTCGTGCCATGAACTTAGCATAAGCCGGCCGTCCAAATAGGGCATGATACGGGCTTTGGATTTTCACCACTTCGAAAGTTAATGTCTCTGATCTCGAGTCATACTCATCTCCAAAACCGACTTCCAGAGCTATTTTACCAACCGGATAAGCTGATTTGCCAGGCACCACACCATGGAAAACAGTGTTCGACGGTTTAAGATTCTTATCTGTCAACCCCATACAATGGAAGGTGTCATAATACAAGATGTTGATACTGCTTCCTCCATCCATGAGCACCTTAGTGAACTTATAACCTCCAACCTGAGGTGCCACCACCAACGCTAGATGACCCGGATTATCAACCCGGGGTGGGTGATCCTCTCGGCTCCACACAATAGGCTGCTCAGACGATCGCAAGTAACGAGGCATTGCCGGTTCAATAGAATTCACCGCCCGTTTATGAAGCTTCTGATCACGTTTACATAGGCTAGTGGTGAAGACATGGTACTGTCCACTATTCAACTGCTTTGGGTGACTTTGGTATCCTGACTGCTGTTGCTGATGTCCCTGCTGGTTATAACCACCCTGGTTGCTCTGGTTGCCTTGATTTCCATGTCCACCATGATTGCCCTGGAATCCTGAACCGGAGTTGCCTCCTCCATAACCCGGCCCGTAGGACCCAGATCCTGAACCGCCGGACGGTCCATTATCATTCCGGAAAAAATCTGAATTTTTGAATTCCCGCATGATATAACAATCTTTCCAGAGGTGCGTGGCCGGTTGGTCCTGCGTTCCATGCTTCGGGCAGGGCTGGTTCAACAAGTAATTCAGCCGCTCCGGATTAGGACTGGGTTCTCCCCTTCTTGGGGGCGGCTTTCCCTTACGGCGCTGACCATTACCCTGTGTATTGGTGTTAGCCACAAAATCTGAATTATGATCTGCTTTCCGCTTACCATTATTATTGTGGCCCGTCGGGTTATGCTGCTGCCCCTTGGTGTTGCCGTTCTTCTTTCCCTTCCCTAGTTTGTCATTGTCAGACTCGGGATCCTTGGTACATCAGCGGCCCTTCATCCACAGGGGGCCCTTGAAGCTTGGGGGGCAGGCCGCTTCATCCACATCTAACATCTCCATTGCCATCTCATAACTCTCAATCCATGACTTGGGGGGCACATCAGCGGTGTAATTAGGCACTTTACGGGGGCCCTTGAAATCCTTGGGCAGCCGTACATTACGCAAAGCCGGGATGAGGCAAGGCACTCCCCAAGAACTGAAAGTAAGGCCTTGTTCCACGGGAGCCGTCGGACGAACCAGAGTGAACTGACGGTCCTGCACTGCTAACTCGGCTTGTCAACGTGCTCTGCCACTGTCCACTACATCCTGAGCATTTGCCCCACCACGCGCCGGATTAGGTTCTCGAGGGGCATCTCGGTTCCGCGCACTGCTTGATACGACCGGTTCATTGATGTGCCTACTGTAACTCCGGCTTGGGCGTGGGGTTGAATGAAGTCTGTCTCGACTATATGAATAAGCATGCTGTTGTACCATAGCCGTCTGAAGAAGATCCCTGGCACGCCGCGTCTCAACCACCGCCGGGGACTCACCCTCCATTGGAATAGCGGCCAATCGTGATGCAGCGGCAATCATGTAATCCAAAGGGGTGGAGAAGTGACCCGGCGGTGCCGGTTGGTACTGTGGTGGGTCATGGGTCCGTCGAGGCGGGTTTGCTATCCTTGGTTGATCCAGCGCTCCTGTCCCTGGCACTTCAATCCGGTTTAGCGCTGCCGGATTACTAGTTCCTGCTCCTGGTGTGCTGAAGAGGTTCATTGCCTCATAAACCGGTGGCAGTCGAGACCGGTGCTTTCTCCGGAATACCTCGTTTGAAGCGTTCTGGTCCAACAGGAGTCGGTAATTTTGCACCTGAATCCGCTGTGCCTGCGCCTCCAAAGCGGCCCTCTCCTCAGCCATCCTGGTTTCCTCAGCCACTAAATCCTCCTTGGCTTGAGTTATCTGATCCTGCAGCTTAGCCACCTCCGCATTATGCTGATCTTGGGTTTCCGTGGTAACCTGTGCAGTTAATAACATCGTCCAAGCGTCCAACAAACCGGACAAGAATTGGGCCGGCCGACGCGCGGGGCCCCCAGCCCCAGCTGCTGATCCGGAAATCACTGCAGCCGCAGCCGAAGATTGTAACATGGGCTGTGTACCGGCCATGAAGATCGCCACCCGGTTCGACGGCTCAAGGGGGTCCGGAATACTGTCGCCATCGGACCAACCCCCAAGCCGACCATCTTGCAGTTGGTACAGTGACTCGGTCTCCCCGGTGGACGACTCGTCATCTGAACAGACGACGGTCTCACCATCGGACGCCGGTTCAAGATCCGCAACATTGATGAATCCTACGAACGCACGCTTCACAGCGGGCTGAACCCGGGCAGGACTTGCACGCTGAGCCGTCTCGACGAGGTCGGTGCAGATGTCCGGCTCAGGGCCAGGTTCGCCGATCTTGCCGATGAAGACGTGAATTCCTCCAAAGGGGACCCGGTACCCGTACTCGATTGAGCCGGCCTCGGGGCCCCAGCCTGCATCGTCGATGTAGAGCTTGCCGCGGCGACTCTTGGTCATCCGACCCACGACGTATCCCTTGAGCCCTTCAAAGTTGCCCTTCAAGAACTCGAAACCATCGTGCGATAGCCTCACGGTGGGCGCCAACTGTCATGGGTTTGTCACGGCAGATGTCCTAGCGAAAAGTCTTAGTCATGGAGCCATCGCAACGGGTTAGCTTAAAGGGGTTAAACCGGACAAAGGACACAAGGGTTTATACTGGTTCGACCCCTTGCGGTGAAGGTAAAAGCCTACGATCCAGTTGTGGTGGAATTGCTGTGGTCTCGATGATCAGGCAGCGGAATCGCTTTACCTAGATCTTGAGTTGTTGCTTCTTGTCCTTGAACCGCCGCCGGGTCGTGCCTTTATATACACAGGTCGACGCCCGCCGGCTTATAGAGTCCCGATGCCGGTTTATACACATACCGGCTCGGTCTCTACTTTGTCATACCTTACAATACAAGTCACGTGTTACATGGCGGTTTATAGCTACAGGCCCTAAACTACCTTTGGGCCTTGGGCCTTTGAGTCTCTGTAATAAACCGCTTTATTCCTTGTCTTCATGGGCTTCAAATATAACAATCCATTATAGGGATAACCCGGCTTCCTTGGCCGGTTTATACCTAGTAGTAATATCCCCAACAGTCCAATACCAGCCTGGTTTCTCTTTCGGCCTGCTAAAGGCCCACAACACAGTTGGGCCATTTACAATACGACCTGACTTTCGGCCTCTTAGCGGCCCATGCTCTTCATGGTCCAGTACAAGCCCGCTATCTCTTTCGCCTGCTAAAGCCCTACAGTATAGTTGGGCCATATGTAGCCCAAACTTAGTAACGACCTGTTAACGGCCCGTGAAATCAATTAGGCCCACCTGTAGCCCGCTTCGATGTCGGCCTGTTAACGACCCGGGAGGTAAGAGGGCCGACCATTAACTTTCGGCCTAGTAACGGCCCATTAACTTAATGGGCCCAATAAAGTTCGTACAAGTCTTTAGGCCAAATTAGATAATTTGAGCCCATTACGACGAGCAATTATGCACAGGACCAAAACCGATCAAGCAAAGGTACGGCATACAGGGAAAAACGTTGCACATCCAGCATATATTACAGGAAATTACATCCACTGGGCAATCAAAGATTGATGCCAGTGCAAATAAATGAGCAGAACCTAACGATCTACAACGTCACAATCTGCAACCTCAGCACGGATGACGCCCATAAGCATGTGGGCAAGTTCTTGCTGCTTTGCTACACTGTCTCTGAAAACATTGATCAGTTGTTGTGTCGCACGACTCTGCACCTCTGATTCCTCCACCATTTCCATCATTGCTTCAGCCATTTATTGGTTCACAAACATACATTTATTCCGTTGCATTTGAGACAGAGGATACTGAACAGATCCAGATGGCGATTTTGGCAGGCTTGTATTATTGATAGTGGAGAGTGTCTCGACCACTGCATCATAACATAAATTAGGTGGGGAACCAAACAGATTAATCATGAGTTATTGCCATATTACCTGGCCTAGATTTATTGGAAAGAAACAATGGGGTTGCCTTGCTGTTTTCAGGGTTTGTCTTCTTATCTTCAGCAGCCTGCACCAAATTAACACACTAGCATTGCTATCATTGGCCAAGTCAGATAATAGTAAAGCAACATAGACACAACGAACGTTTGGGCAACTAGCCTACACCAAATTATCACAATATGCCACAGCTATCATCAGCCAGGTAAGGTAATACGAAAGCAACATTGACACAATGAATGAATGGGCAACCAGAGCAGCACTACAATTCAGTAATGTGCATGATATGAGATAGTACACTCATGCAGCTCAGTATGCAAAACTACCAGGCAGTTTTCCTTACAAAAAATCAACATTGGCGCCTTTTACATTTTGCTACACCTAATTTTAGATCAGATAAAGGTTAGGAATTATCCCGTTCCCTGGTCAAAAAAGGGTTGGTTGGATGAGGGATCTACTCCACGAGGAGCGGTACCGATTGGGGTTCTTTTCACCTTTCCCTCACGGTACTTGTATGCTATCGGCCATTGAGGAATACTTAGGCTTAGAGGGTGGTCCCCCTTTCTCGCTTATTCTGGCCTTCATTCTTCTCTTATTTCTACTGTCCCACGAAGGCCTGTCCCTGTCAACTAGAAAGTACGAGAAATCGGGACAGTTCTCTGTCCGTTCTGCTTTTTATAGAGTATTTCCAATTGATAAATGATTTGTTCTTTAAGAACATCTTTGGATATATCAGTTACTTGTGTTTCAACCCTCCCCCCTTTTTGATTTTTTAATGAAAAACCGGGCCGAACTTCTAAAAAGCAGCCCACCCGCTTACTCTTTCCACTAACATTAGGACTTAGGCGAGCTGCTGAATACGAGACACATCTTTCTCGGCCGTGCGTGGTCGATCGAGAAAAAAGAGGAGTAGACTAGAAAACCTAGAACTTCAAAAGTCACTATCAATGAATTCCCAAGCAATTCTAAACCAACATATGCTCCGTATACCCGGAAGTCTCTATCGTTTTCTTTGTCTGTTAAGCTTCACAGGGTTGGGACTCCCCGGATGATCGTGTTGGGTAAATTGTGACCTCGTACGATCGTATCGGGTGAGCAACAGTAGCAAAGTTGCCTACCATTAGGTATTGTTTGAGCCCTGTCCCAACCTTCATTCAATTATCCGAGCTCCCCTTCGGCTTGAAGAAGACCAGCTCGTTTTCATCGAGCCTTCCCCCCGTTTGGAGTATAGCCAAGTGGTAAGGCATCGGTTTTTGGTACCGGCATGATTGCTTTCGGTATCTGAATCTTCTTGAATTCAAGTAGGCCTCAAACCTCTGAAAGTAGAGAAATATTCTCGCCAATCTCCATCTCATAGAAAATGACTACAAAGCAAGGCGAAAGCATGGAGCATCTCAATGGGTTCAGAAACCACACGTTTCTCTGGATCATCATAAGAGGATCAATTGGATAACCAACTCTCCCGCCCCGCTGCCGCTACTGCTCGAAAGCCTTTGGAAGAACATTTCCCACCAAAATATCAGTCCAATAATACCACTCACTAGTAAATAGCGCAATACTTCTTCGTGAATCTCCGCTATTTGAATATTGAACATCATAACCAAATCCTATCGATCTTTCCTTATGACTCGACTTCAAAAAAAAAGGAAGAGGAAGAAGCATCTCTCTGGACCAGAGGTTTAAAGCTTGGAATTGAGCTTTCTAGCTTTCTTTAGTACAATCTTTTTCCGAGAGCAACCCCGGGTTCGTTCCTAAGACTACACTCACAGCTTTCGGCTCGATCGGGAAAAAAGAGGAGTAGACTAGAAAACCTAGAACTTCAAAAGTCAGGGGTGGCCCCAAAGCGGAATTGACCGGTGGTAGTTGGTCGAAGCTCCAGTGGGTAGCCACTCCCTTCTCAGGGAACCGGTCCTATTTATTAAGTTGCAATGGCGAGTATCTTTGGACCCCAAAGAGTTGTATAAGTTGGAAAATGGAGATTTGCCTGTGGCATTGGCCGTTGGGCTGCGGGCAGGAGGGCTTTGTTTGTGCAATCTTGCTCGCAACACCCTCTCCTCCGGCGAACCTGCGATCGCCGCCTCTAACTGAATGCTCAACTGAGGTCGTGTACAACCCAATCTAATTCAAATATTGAATATCTCTCCTTGTCGGGACAATTTAAGCAGAATAAAATATCTATTATCGATTTTTTAGAATTGAATTAGTACGTGCTAAAAATCCGGTACATTCCGTTTTGTTTCCCATCCTAGTCTTTTGCGACACTTCTGGTTTACTTATTTTGTTAGGTCTCGACTTCTCCGCTATGATCTACTTCGTTCCTATTCTCCGATTCTGAATAGGAGAAGGTTGTAATGAACCCAAAATACTTCGCTAAGGGGGCTCTGAAGTACTCGTCTTTTGTGCAAGGCCTCGTGTAAAAAAACTTCCAACCACGTCCTCCTACCTCGCCCATTTGCGCAGATCATCTACATTTTGCTCCGTGTCGAGCTCCAGCCGGCCCAAACGTTTTCCTTCGGGAGGGCATAAAATCGCTTTCTTTCTGTAGGGAGGACGGATGATTCAAGTAAGGGCTGAGAGCCTACATATCACTGAGACAATTTCACCCGTGGGTGGGGCTGGCTACACTTGCAAGATTGGATCAAATATACGTGTCCTACGCTAGGCGGAATCGTTGTTTCACTCCTCCAAGCATAGGTCAAAGGAAAGGAGGAGGCAAGCCCCCCATCTTCCGCATATCTTGCTCTTCCGACATGGCATGAATCACCGAACCCGCACTCAGGAAGAGTAATGCTTTGAAAAACGCAAACGGTAGGTTCCTGGAGAACCATGGAAACTAGTTAGTTCAAATCGAACTTAGTCATGGCGCGTTGATATGTAGCACCGGCATTTTTGAGACCTTTGGGCATAACCTTGTAACAATATATGCATATTGGAGTGCGAAAGGCTGTGCTTTATTCATGCCGATTAACAAAATACAAGCTGATGTAAAAATATAGTGATATACAACAAGTACTTACATCGGCATTGGAGCACAAACAATTCCCGCAACATAGTTTCCTCGAATACGATCCCAATGGAGGAAGTCTTCTATCGTTTAACCTTATTTTCTAAAAGAGAGATGGGTAAGAAAAATGTAGAAAATATGATCAGAATGCTATAAAATTTCATGATGCCAGGATACGCACACGCTTCTTAGAATGGAGTTGACATTCTTTTGCTGGACTTGAGCGGACTAGTTCTTTGGCCACTGGAATCTGCTTATTATCAGTGGGAGTTGGGTTTCTCTGTGGTGGAGCAGTATCTATGAAAATTGGAGTTGGTTTATTATCTCCTGGCGTTTGGATCTTTTGCAAAGACCTGGTTTGTAACCCTTCAGATTCTAACATAGCCGTCTTCCCCTTGCATGCCTTATATAGAAGAATGGTGCTTCAATTATAAAACATGCTACATCAGAGATGGAATAGGTACTGAAGAATAGAAAGGCATGACATATTGACATGTATTCCCTCCATCCGGAAATAAATGGATGGGTCTAGGCGTATTTCAGTTCTAGATACATCCAGTTTTATCCATTTCTGTGACATGTAATCCGGACGAAGGAGTATGATGTAAGAGCTAGGGATACGACACGACAACACAGTAAAAAAACACTGAAAACCCACTACAGAACCAAAGTATTCAAACTCACTGATATGAGATAGTACACACATGCAGCTCAGGATGCAAAACTACCAAGCAGTTTTCCTTACAAAAATCAACATTGTGGCCTTTAATCATACATTTTGCTACAACTAAATTTAGATCAGATAAAGGTTGGATTCACGCCGATTAACAAAATACATGCTGATGTAAAAATATAGTGATATACAACAGGTACTTACATCTGCATTGGAGCACAGAGAATTCCTGCAAGATTCTTTCCTCACAGACGATACCAGTGCAGAAATTCTTTGATCTGTTAAGCTTATTTTCTAAAAGAGAGATGGGTAAGAAACATGTAGAAAATATGATCAGCATGCTATAAAATTTCATGATGCAAGGATATGCACACGCTTCTTAGAATGGAGTTGACATATTTTTGCCGGACTGGAGCAGACTAGTTCTTTGGCCACTGGAATCTGCTTATTATCAGTAGGAGTTGGGTTTCCCTGTGCTGGAGCAGTATCTATAAAAACTGGAGTTGGTTTGTTATATCCTGGCGTTTGGATCTTTTGCAATGGCCTTGTTTGTAATCCTTCAGATTCTAACATAGTCGTCTTCCCCTTGCATGCCTTATATAGAAGAATGGTGCTTTAATTATAAAACATGCTACAGTAGAGAGATGGAATAGGTACTGAAGAATAGAAAGGCATGACATATTGACATGTATTCCCTCCATCCGGAAAAAATGGATGGGTCTAGGTGTATTTCAGTTCTAGATACATCCTTTTTTATCCATTTCAGCAACATGTAATCCGGACAGAGGGAGTATGGTGTAAGAGCTAGGGATACGACAGGACAACACAGTAAAAAAACACTAGTTGAATGTAAAACTGTATGCTAGCGGAATACGTACAAAAAAACTAAGGCAACATACACGTGTATGATTGGGAAACTAACATGGCATTGCAACAGAGCACTAGAACAACACTTCAATGTAAAAAAACATGGTATGGTAGACAGATGAAGTACATACTGATGAATAACAATGCATAAGATATTCAGAAGCATGATGTCCAAATTAAGCAGATGGCATTGCGATAGAGTAGAATGACAGTACTTGAATTTGAAAACATGTTATCATGAATGGAATAGGTAATGAAAAACAGGAAGGGATGACATATTTACATGCATGATCAGCATGCTAAGCACATGGCATTGCAACAGAGTAGATACACTCCAGGACATTATATGCATGTTGTACCCATATCATAGGCCAAGTTAGAGCAAGGACCTTGTGGGGTGAAGAGGATTCATCATCTTTCTGCAAGTCTTCTGAAGAACTGCCTTTACATGTTCCATCATATTGGGTATCATTGACATCTAGTTTAGTGGCCTTTACATTGCTCCATGAGGTTCTTGTGGATATATCAGTGTGTGCAATTATATCTGACATGCATGGAAGACAACTAGTAGTTAGATCTATGTAATGAGTGCCTGTAGGAGACGACATAAATAGTACGACTGGGGTTAACTAGTAGCAACAGGTCTCAAAAACTAAAGGGAGAACACAGATGAAAGCTACAGAATATGTATCGTTTGTACTCGAGATTAACTAGATGGCACACAAAAGTATTAAAGAACAACATAGGTAATACTAGAAGTGGTATAATACTATAATCACCAGCCTGTGGGATAGCATTGGCTGATGGATGATAACTATGGAACAACGTTACCTAAAGAACAAGTATCTTAGCTAAACTATGGAACAACGTTAACTCCTGAACAAGACCCGTAAGAGATCAGCATGAATATACAGTGAAATGAGATAATCTATTTTCCATGCTTAGATGAATAACAAAGCCATAAATGTTTCACACAAGTAAGATGAGGGTACAACCTATCTGGCCGCCATCCATAGGAGTGAGCATCATGTGTTGACTTGTCGATGGCCCTGCAGTTGTTGTGGCTGTCCATGTTGGGCACGCGCATTCGATGCAGGGAACTGTTGAGTGGGGACTATAGCTCCCTTCTGGTGTATGCTTCCCTTGTTGGAGCAGCTACGGTGAGTCGGAAGACGGTGTGGCTGAAGATGCAGATCACGCATAATGTTAAGAATGACATATCTCTTTGATCTGAAGAAATACACTAAGAGATCAACAGCAAGGTACGAGAGTGGTCACACGTCTGTTGACTGAAGACTAAATTGGGGTCACACGATTTTATTTTATTTTGGTACTGTCTGATCTATGACGGATGGCTTGATGGCCGTCTTGTGCCTCCCGGCTGACACTGTTCGGAATCTTCCCCGGAGAGCCAGCGACCAACGGCACAGCAGCCTGCCTCCGCCGTCTGTGGCCCCGGCCAAAACCCCGCTCCCCGCCCCACCACACTGCCATGGTTGCGCCGCCCCCGGGCCAATACACAAAGACTCCCCGTCATCCAGATCCGGCGGCGGCAGTACCTTCAACCCACACAACTCTAAGATAGCCATCTAAGCGCTGCTTCTGCAGCGAACTTGCGGCCCCGCACACTTACGTTAGACACCAGCCAACCGGCAGCCTAGGAGCTCCGCCGCCTTGAGGGGTGCTGCTTCCCATTGGGAATCGTTTGGCCCAGAATAAAAATTCAGACAACTGAAGCCTAAATAAAGTATTTGAGATGAGGGTGCGACCTATCTGGCGGCATGGTGAAGTAGGCAGGTCCAGCTGCCAAGTCGGTGAGGCCGGCGCGGTTGCGGTGGCGACCGGTGGCAGGGAAACAGCGATGTCGTGACGGTCGACGGCTATGGGGAAGCAACGTCGTGACTCTGGATGGATCCAAAGTTGGAGCCGCTCCGGCGCCGTGAACAACGGCGGGGGTGAATCGGCTCCGGTACGGTTCACGCGGCCGTCGTCAAGGCAGTTCCAGCAGCACGGAGTAAGAGGCACACGACCCAGTGCACGACGGCAAATGGACAGCGTCTCCGGCATTAGGAAGGAGGGCGGCTGTGAAATTGGTGCGGTGGGGGCGCCATGGAGGAGGGGCTGAGGTTTCGCGGCTCGGGAGAAGGTGATTTGGCGCCCACAAGGTATGAATGGGGGGGATTGGGAGGGGAGTGGAACCATGTCTTACGGACGCATTTGTCTGAAATGTGAGGGGGAGTTACAGTTCTACCCCTGCCTTTAGGCTTCTCGGCTTGGGTCTATGTACTGAGGGTCGGGGATAGTAGAGTAACTTTGCTTCTCCCCAAATAGTGGGCGGGAGCGATTTCGGGTGAGGAGGGCGTGTTTTGAAATATAGTGGGCGCGAGTGATTTCGGGCGAGGAGAGCGTGTTTTGAAATAGTGGGCGTGCGCTATTTCGGGCGAGGAGAGCGTGTTTTGCCGCCCATGGTTTATGAATTATTCGGCACATGTCATTTCGGCCGAGGAGAAGGCGCGCTTGGATGAAGTTACGAACCTACCCTTGATGTACAACGGGCCAATTGATGTGTGTCCCACATAGGACGGTAATTTTGCGTCTCCCATTTATTTGCTCGGGCGAATTCCACCGAGTAGAGGATGTTTAACGGTTCGTTCAAATTTTGGGAGAACGGGCATCCACGTCTACCTTGCCAAGTCGATTCGAATCAAATTTTGAAATATTAGCTTGCCACTTCTTTTTTAGATGGAGAGATGATGCTCAGGAGTAATGTGTTTTTACATGCTCGTTGCTAGCGATTTACTATATGTTAAATAGTTGACCCACTCAAAAACGGGAATCAAACCCAAAATGAAATATCTTGATTCAATGAAATAGCTCGTTCACTAGGTCAAAATAGTGAACTAAATCCAAAATTGAACACCTCAATCGAGTAGCATGTTGTACAGTATTATAGTACTCCATGAACATGTTGAAAGTCAAATTAATGAACTTCTTTGATATACGCATATATCCGTTCATGTGTGGATTGCAGACAACATGTTCTCCAATTTAAATATTTGAATGCAAGTTTATATCGAAACATGGTTTATATCAGTCTTTGATGCATAAAACACGACCTCCCCCTCTCCCGGACTCCTGCTCTCTCTCTCTCTCTTTGTCTCTCTCTCTCCCTCTCCCTCTCCCTCTCTCTCTCTCAGATAATCTTCCATTATGTCGCACGCATCCGACACACAAACCTTGTTGGTCCCTCTCCCTTTCTCTCCATCTCTCTCTCTTTGTGTGTGTGTGTGGTGGGGGGGGTCTTTCTGGTTCGCATGCATATATACTCAATCTATAGGTCTCTCTCGCACACTATGTATGATACTCTAGCTAGTCCAAGCTAGATATCTTGGGTGCACTCATCGTACACACACAAATTCCTTGGCTCGTTGCCCGTAACTCTCTCACGCACCACTCTATCGTCTCGGAGCTCTTCCCCCCTCTCTCAAACTCTCCATCTACCTGGGTCACGCATACACATGCATATCTCACTCGCACTCGATAGGCCCATCTAAAACTCTATCTCTCTCCCTCGTTCTCTCTCCATCTCACATGCACACACACACAATCTCATGCCTAGCTAGCCAAGTATGATGGTCTCTCACTCAATTGTAGGCACGCGCAGTCCCCCTATAAGTATATGACTAGCTAATCTTAGTCTCCATCACAAACATGTGCATGGTCTATCTCGATTTCTCTCTGGGCATCTTTCGCTCCATCTGTCTCTCTCTTTGTGTGTGTGTGTGTGGGGGGGGGGGGTCTTTCTAGTTCGCATGCATATATACTCAATCTATAGGTCTCTCTCGCACACTATGTATGATACTCTAGCTAGTCCAAGCTAGATATCTTGGGTGCACTCATCGTACGCACACAAATTCCTTGGCTCATTGCCCGTAACTCTCTCACGCACCACTCTGTCGTCTCGGAGCTCTTCCCTCTCTCTCTCAAACTCTCCATCTACCTGGGTCACACATACACATGCATATCTCACTCGCACTCGGTAGGCCCATCTAAAACTCTATCTCTCTCCCTCGTTCTCTATCCATCTCACACGCACACACACACACAATCTCATGCCTAGCTAGCCAAGTATGATGGTCTCTCACTCAATTGTAGGCACACGCAGTCCCCCCTATAAGTATATGACTAGCTAATCTTAGTCTCCATCACAAACATGTGCATGGTCTATCTCGATTTCTCTCGGGGCATCTTTCTATCGCGCACGCAGCTCCCTCGATCTCCCACCCATATAGTCCCCTCACGATCTCGAGGGGATCTCTCTATCACAAACACACCCTCTCTCCCTCCCCATGCGTCCATGTCCTCCATGTGTCCCTCTCGACCTTTGTTCCTTGTTGGCCAGACCTCTATTGGACATGTGCTACAGGGGTGTCTCTCTCCATTGCAAACAATCACACACTAGCTATCTTCGTGTATCTCCTCGCCTCGCTTTTCTATCTCGGAGATGCATGCGTGATATGTTCGCATAAGAAACGAAAACACACACTCTCTCTCTAATTTATCATTTGTTGTCACTTTCTCTTTCACACGCATACTCTTTTTGCACACTTACTCATTCTCCTTCACACGTACTTGATCTGTCTCGACTTACGCACTCTCCTCGGTCCATAGCATATAGATTTATTGAAAAGTCAAACATCACAAAGTTTGACCATGTACGTGGAGAAAAACAATTATATCTAGAACGGCAAACATATACCATAAGATTGATAGAGGCAAAGGTGTCCCGTCTTTCGATGAGATGGTGGCTATCGTTTTGGAGGAAGTCGACTTTGACGATCCGACTACGAACGTGCGAGGACGTCGCGCCTTAGCAATCGCTAAACCAACTCCGAGAGGTTATTGACCACGCCGGAGCACGATCAACCTGACCACGAAGGTCTGTTTCCTGCAGGCAAACAAAGAACAAGCAAGAAACTAAGATTGCAATCTGGATATTGCGAATATAAGAGGAAAGCTTTATTGATCAAGGTGGGGTTCTGTGACGCCTTTGTCTGGTCGTTGAACACAAACGAAGTACGCGAAGTTGCGGCTATGGCGAACTTTTAATCTAAACAAAACCCAAAGTGTAAACGATGCCCTAGGGGCTGTGTATATGGAGGAAGAGGGGGGGGGGATTTCGTGGCCCTTGGAGGAGGGGTCTGAAACCCACCCTAACTCTTGTTTCCCCACACATACGGACTCTACAAACAACCTATATTGAAGTATTTCGAAATTACATGGGCCTGGCCCAAAATAAGGTGACGCAGCACCTAGAATAGCCTCTGGACGAAAATTATGAAGTGGCATCTTGTATATTTCGTCCAAGGCTTCATGCACTCATTATGGTGGCTTCAAAGTCCTGAAATCATCACTTGAAACTCTGTTCTTGTCTCCCTTGCGCATGCCATCAACTCCATGCTTGTTCTTGCTCCAATGTTCATCCTTCTCCAAGCTAGGCCCTTCATTTGTAAGCAAAACAAATGTATCTAATTTAGGCAGCATCATATTCTCATGAACATTAGAATCATTACCAAGAAACAAAAGTACCTGGTAATTTAATTGGCGTGCGCGAGCTCTAGTAATCGGTCCAGTATGTATAGTAGCAGGGGTTGTGGGTGTAACAATGGTATTGATGTCCTCATCAAAGATTCACCATGAGATGTAGTTTTGTATGATGTATCTTTGGTAATGTAGATATAAATAACATTTGCGTAAACCTGATCAAAGTTTCCAAAGTTTGACTTCTAAAAAATTTACATGCACTGCATTATCGAGCGGATGGAATATTTCTTTCCCCCTCTTAGCTATCTGACGCACCACTCAACCTTACCGGGGCTCCTCAATCTCTCTCAAACTTTATTGGTCAGTTTGGTTCGTGACCTGACCCTCATGCCTTGATGGCCAGTACTGCCTGGTGTGGACGTGAGATGTAAAATATTTCTGCCTGGCCAGGCTTGTGTGGTGCTGAAGCATTTGGTTCATGCCTGGGCCAGGCAAAGCATCAACGTCCCATCAATCAGTCCATGCAGCAATTATTTAATGCAAATATCCATCCAGGCTGCTGTTAGCCTCGTGGCCGCACGACCAGGCACGACCAGGCGTTCGAAATCGGTCGCCTGGGCCAGGCTACTTGCAGTGTCTGGAGTCCAGCCAGGCTAATTAAAGTGCAAGGGAATCCAGGCCAGGCGGGCTTTCTTTTTCACAGGGTATCAACCAAACAAGCGTGCAGGCAAAACCCCAGGCCAGGCAAAAGATGCTCAGGACGCAAACCAAACTGACCTTATATCTCCCTGGTTCACACATACACATGTCTCGCTCGCGCTATACATATAGACCCATCCAACACTCTCCGCCCTTGTTCTCTCTCCATGTGACACGCACCCCCCTAAGTACCATAATCCCTCACTCCATCATAGGCGCAAGCACCCCCCTCCTAAGTATGATTATCTCTCACTAGCCATCAGGAACACACGTATTGTCTCCTTCCATCCATACGTCTATCTCAATATCTCTAGGGGCATCTTCTATCACGCACACACCTTGTCACTCGATCTCCCACCCATGTAGTCCCATCACGATCTCCAGGGGATCTCTCTATGACAAACATACACTCTCTCCTCCCCATGTCTGCATTTTCTCCGTATGTCTCTCTCGACTTCTCTCCCTTGTTTGTCAGACCCCTCTTGGCCATGTGCTAGGGGTCTTGCTCTCTCTGTTCCAAACAACCACACACTATCTCCTCACCTTGCCTTCGTTGTCGAAGATGCATGTGTGATATGTTTGCATAAGACACACACACTTTTTCTCTACTTTTATCGTGTGTTGTCCATGTCTCTTTCACACACGCACTCACACTTTTTTCACTCACTCTTTCTATTTCTCTCTCTCTGTCTCTGTCTCTCTCTCTCTCTAGTTAGGGACTCTGTCACGTCCATAAGCATATGGATGTTTTGAAAAGTCAAACCTCAAAAAAGTTTGACCAGGTATATGTGGAGTAAAACATTTACATCTGGAACGATCATTAGATTCATCACAACATGTACTTACTTCATACTATCATTTATCTTTGGTATTGTAGATATAAGTAATTTCTTTATAAACTTGGTCAAAGTTTCAAAAGTTTGACTTTGAACTACATTATCGAACGGAGGGACTACCTCTTTCTCTCTCTCTCTCTCTGCTATCTCTCATGGGCCTCCCCTCTCACTCGAACTCTCCATACCGACGGATTATACGCTCATTGTGTCAGCGTATAGCTCCGTATATTGTTTAGTTGACCGGTCAACCAGTCCACATGCTGCCTTGTCAGCTCATGTTCTGTATCTTCGTGTGCTGGCCCATGTGGCAGTGGGTGAAAATAAGTAAACTAGAGGCCCATCTGACACGCGGTGAAGTAAACAAAGTTGAAACCACTCGGGGTAGCACCCCGCACGCTAGTAAATTGAGGGTGCATTGAGGACACACTTCTTGCGCGTGAAAGACGCACTCGCGCACAATTCACCACTGCGCGGCGGCATGCACAGAAGGACGCACTCGCGCACACCCAACACACAACACACACCAGCACTCGTGTACACCAGCGCCGCCGCCGGTTGAGATGGACGGCGAGGTAGCCAAGAAGCGGAGGCGGATCGAGCCAAAACCTCATCCGGCGAGCCTGGACTTCATCAGCAGCCTCCCCGACGAGATGCTGCTCATCATCATCGGCCTCCTCCCAACCAAATCTGCCATGCAGACCGCCCTACTCTCCCGGCGGTGGCGCCCACTCTGGCGCCGCGTCCCCCTCAACCTCACCGTCGACAGCTGCCTCTGCGATGGGGATTGCAAACGCATGGCCGCAGTCTCCAAGATCCTTTCATCGCACCCTGGGCCAGCCAGACGCCTTGACATCCGCATGTTCAGTACCAACTGCAAGGTCCAACCCAAGTTCGATGAGTGGTTCTTATCCCCCGCCCTAGATCAGCTCGAGGAGCTCAACTTTGAAGCTGGACGATGTCGCTCTCTGCCGCCGTCCGCGCTCCGCCTCACGCCAACGCTACACCGTGCCAGCTTCAGCTCCTGCTATCTTCCCCAGATTAATGTCGCGCCCGCACTTCTTCTCCCTCAACTCAAGCAGCTCGACCTCTTCGACGTTGTCATCTCGAAGAAGGCTATGGAGCACCTGCTCCGCAGCTGTACTATGCTCGAGTCCCTTCGTCTTGAGCAGATCCACAGGTTCATTAGCCTCCACATCGCCTCGACGAATCTCCGATGGATTTATGTGTCTTGCTGGCCCCGCAACAAGACATCAATTGGGAAGAGATCACTCCAGCTGTTCCACGTTATGGTCATTGCGAATGCGCCTTTCCTTGAGAGATTGCTTGTATCGGATCTAGAAGGTCCAACAAAAATCAGGGTCATTGACGCGCCGAAATTGACAGCGTTGGTGTACTCGTCTGCCAAATTCTCCGAACTCTTTATTGGATCCGTAATCGTTCAGGTACAACACTCATCTTCTTCTCCGTCTTCTTGAAATTCACATTTTTAAATTTCTTCTTGATGAATTTACGACCGTCTTCCAGAAAATGATTCCCACAAGCTTGACCCAGTCCATGCGCACAGTGAAGATCTTGGCACTAAAATCTATCGGCCCCAATCTGGATCAAGTTGTTGAATTCCTTACATGCTTTCCGTGCACGGAGAAGCTACTCATTGAGGTGAAAATTCTTTCCTATTAGTAAACGGTAATCACAACGTGGCTCATTTTTTTCGTAATTTTCCCAAATTACGATGACAAGTGTAGTGTTCAAAACTGCATCTACGCATTGCACCGAAAGAAATGTTTTTAGTATTTTTTCTCTCACGTGATCACCTGCATCATTTTTATGTTGTACTACTATAGTAGCCTAGGCTAGTCATAGTGGAAAGTAACTTAGACTACTCCAGTAAATCTATGGTTACCCTAAGAGCAAGTACTACCTCCGTCCTGGTTTACTCTTCCTATTTTGTAGTATCAAAATTTGACCATAGATTTAACTGACAAAATGTTAATGCATGTCACCAAGAACTATATCGTTGGATTCGTATTTGAACATAATTTCAAATGGTGTAATTTTTAGTGACATGCATTGGCATTTTTTTAGGTAAATCTATGGTCAAAATTTTATACTAAATACGAGGTAGTATTCCCTCCATCCCAAAATTCTTGTCTTACATTTGTTTAGATACGGATGTATCTAACACTAAAATGTAACTAGATACATCCGTATTTAGACAAATTTAAGACAAGAATTTTGGGACGGAGGGAGTACAAAAGTGGGCTATGTAGGCCAAAACACGTGCCAAATTCACTTGTGATGCATTTGGCATCGATGCCCCTCCATTGCTCACTTGGTGCCCCAATCTGGATCACTACTTCGCTCCGGTGCCAAATTATCTCACGCAATGAAAAAACACTTGCGTGGGAGAGAGAGAGAGGACCGAGGTAATAAAAAACACTTGTTTGGGAGAGTGAGAGGCTGGTGTAGTTGGTTTGATTGATTTGTTTATACATGTGGGTCTATGTGCATAGCGGTGCCAACTCTCTCACATCGCGAGAGCGGTGCCAAAATCTTTTGATTTGACATCGATGCGTATTATGTGGCATACTTTTGCGAAATATGGCATCGGCCACATAGTCGAAGGCAACAAATGCCCAAGCTCTTCACGTGCTCCTAGTTAAATGAGACCAAACAGAAAGAGAGAGAGAGTGAAAAAATATCACTAGCTAGCCAACCCTATCGTATGAGCGAATGATATTGGTACCTCTTGATGACACGACAATCTTATACAGCCAGCTGCTCTAATATGTTCTCTTCTTTTGCAGATAAAAAAAGACCCGAAAGTGAAAAATGTGCTGCACTATAACAATCTCATCGAATGCCTTGATCTCCATCTTACGGAAATTGATTTGATCGACTACTGAGGCAGCACATCTGAGATTAAATTGGCCAGGTTCTTTGTTCTGGAGGCAAGTGTGCTCAAGTTAATGAGGTTTGGCGTTCTCTGGCACAACAATGAATGGCGTGCTGATCACCGCAAGCGTCTAAGCCTAAATGACAAAGTCTCCGCAGAAGCTGAATTTGTTTTTGAAACATCAAGTGGCCAGAGACTCGAAAACTTATTTGCCCATTGGTGACTTGTCAGGGCGGTGGATTTTAGTTTGTACGATAATGCTGCATCCACCTAAAGTAACGAAAGTTCTTACGTAAACTTCCTAGTAATTCCCTCTTCGTAGGTGCAGCATTACTCCTAACATTTGTAATATCAGTTTGAAACTTGTAATATTGTCGTGTCCTATTCCTGCGTTTTCAAAATCCTGCAAATCAAACAGGTCCTGAGTCGGTGATGATGTTGTGCCTCCCATCTTTCACCAATAGCCGTCGGATCTAGATCTGACGCATACAAACCAAACTTCTCCATTTTTGCAAAAAGATGCTCGCACGTGTTCCCTATTTACAAACAACTCCTTGTCTCTCACAATCAGCCTTATCTCCTCCCCACCACATCTAGAAGTCCGTGGAAAAATCTGGCGCGATGGCCGCTGCCGGCGCCGTCCACCCCCAATCTTGGTGTTCCGCGCAATGCACGGGCATCTACGCACGGGAAATTATGTCGAACAGGGCTAGTTGTAAGCAGGCTAGCTCTACAGCGATGATGATAGTGGCTGCAGACGGTGAGGCTGACTATGGTATGCCGAACACGGCGCCTATACTCAGGTGTCATCTCCGGCGCAGGGTCTTGTCACTTCACTGTGAGGAGCAGCACGTAATAATTTGACCAACGGGTAGTACAGTGCTAGTACTCCTACTACATTGGTAGCACTACTACTAGTACTAGTAGCACCAGCGTCTGGATTTAGGAGTACTACCACGTCCATCTAGATTTTAGTATTTGACCTGCAATATCTAGTAATGCATGTCACAAAAAATGTACTACTCCCTCTGTAAATAAATACATGGTGTATTGTTTTATTCCTATCGGCGAGAGAACTTAATGTCTTTTTGCTAATTAATAGGATTACATGCAATGAACTAAACACAAGCATGTCATGTTTGGTAGTCTCAAGTCATTGAAAGCATGCACGGCCCACGTCTCTCATTGGTTGATATGTCACGAAATAAGAAACGAGGAGGGAGTTAATGTACCGTGCCTAAGTGTTTTGGGATTATTTGGTTTTCGTAAGGTGACTTACACAACATTTTTGTTTATATGCATTAACATTTTATTAGTTAAATCAAAGGTCGAAACTTGGCGCAAAATGCAAAGGGGACCAATAAACCAGTAAACATCAAACTTCTTTCGTTTGGCCCCAACTAGAGGTCCGGTGAGATGACTATACTGCACCGGCACGGAGGGGGACGCAGCTTCATTGACTTACTGCAACTGCCTTTGGGTGAATGACACGTGGGCCCAACGGGTGGCTGGCCCACCTATCATACAGCCAGAGGCAGGTGCATTAGAGGGCCAAGGAGTAGTATGAAATCCTACGCACCTACGCATGCTAACCAAGGGCAAGAGTGAAAACTTGAATCGCAAGATCAGTTGACTAGAAGCTAAGCTAGACCCATGGAGGCGATGAGCGCGAGCATCAGCCGGCTGTGCCAGATGGTCCACGACGCCGGCCTGCGGCCCGGCACCGAGGAACGTCTCCAGGTATTGCTTGAGGCCGCCAGGGCGAGGGTCCTCTTGGACGACAGCTCGTCTCCTTGTTTGACAAGGTCCTCGTCAGTTTCCTTGACAAGTTCACCATCGTCAAGAAGCTCGCGGACGACTTTGACGTACGCCTCCAGCCGACGCGCCTAGGCTCTGCGATGCCCGCCACCCTCAACGGCCACTATGGTGACAACCTCTTCGACGCACTTGTGGCCCTGCGACTGCCCGCCGTCGTGCCGGAGAATATCCACCTCGAGGTCGCGCTCGCGCGCGCAGCGCCTGGTGCAGCAAGACACCATTGACATAATCACCCACGTCTACGCACAAATCGTCCACAAGGACTACTACATGCAAGAGGAGGACGATAGGACGCTGGCCTTCTTGGACCGCAGGGTAACCTTGGACGGCATTGTTCAGAAGCACGTTGAGATCACCGCCAACACCGCTGCTCCTCACACGTCGGTTGGTGACCCGGCGCACTAGGGCGTGAGGATGTCGTTGATGGATCCGTATGTATTTTTATCTTTCCGTCAAATCCATGTAGTAGTATATGGTACTACTAGTAATTATCTTACCTTTCGCATCAACTTCATAATTCTCATACGTACTCCATGCATGAACGGCGCCAGAGCGAAACTTCTCATTACTCTAGGGAAAATCATTATTTTCTATCTATCGGTCGCGCCATGGAGCAGAACCAAATTTTAAAACTTACAATTTCAAAAGGAAAAGCCTGCCGTGTTCGCGTCGCACCCCCACACGATTGGTCCGGCACGCCGCTCAAGGGGGAATGCGTGCGGTGTTGCATTTTCACGTACAAGTGGGACCGCAGTTGAGCAAACCGACTATCCGCAAACCCCCACCCCGCCCACCGTGCGATGGCTGAGAAAACAGGAGGGAGAAGAGATGGCTGTAGACGGACTCCAAGAGAATTGGTGTCGGATGGGACTCGTGTGGGTGGCGTGTGCCGTACTGCTAGACGTGAATGCTAGTTATGGCCCATGCCACCCCACTATATCGAGCCTATATCGAGGTGTTGGTTACATAGAACAAATTTCCTGGAGTCCATGCTCAGCCCTCCTCTATCTCTCTTCTCAGCCAGCATGCGGACCTGCGGAGCCCATCGTCTGTTTGCTCATATGCAGTCCCACATGTCAGTGAAAACGCAAGAGGACCCACTGAACCTGCACTTCTTTCACCTCGACGTGCTGGTGATGAAAAACAAATCCAATAAAGATCTTCGGTGGCCGCTTTTGGAGTTACTCAAGAGTAGTAAGATTCTATTTACAATTTAACCCAAGATGCACATCACGTGGCTTCAACTACCACTCTATTTTCTTGCATGACACGACCTGGATGCTGGATGTCCCACGTGTCGGCAAAAGGAGGAAGAACCCGACCAAATCTTCGGTTGTGCTCTCGGATTAGACTAGTTGTGCTAACTTAAAATATTTATTGTGTAGATATTGGGAAGAAGAGTACATCGATATATTGATAGAGCGCAATTTAGTAGATGTTCTAGCACTTTTAGCTAGCATAGAGGCTAGAGATGAGACTAGTGCACTTGTTGATACTAGAATAGAGGCTAGACATGCGACTAGATGCGAGGAAGCAACGTCTACTTCTTTACACTTGAAGAAGAAAGAAGCACACAAGATCGAGCCTCCGCAGATCAATAATGAGTGCATCGAGAAGGCACTAATCCAACATACAGGAGCAGTTATGGAAGTTGGATATCTTCTAAAATGTATTCTTGTGGTTCTTGTTTTCTTTGGTCTTGCTTGTCTAGTCAAAATTATCGTTGGAGTTCGTGCAAAATGGAGGTCCGTTTGGGGTCGTGCATTGGAGTTGGCCTTACAAGTGGGACCGCAGTTGAGGAAACCGACTATCGGCAAACCCCCACCTCGCCCGCCGCGCGATGGCTGGGTTAGAGAAACGACGAGGTTGAAGAGATTGCTCTAGCACGGACTCCAAGAAATATGGTGTCAGATGGATGTCGTGCTGGTGGCGTGTGTCGTACTCCTGGACGTGAATGCTTGTTCTGGCCCATGCCACCCTACTACTTATATAGTACTAGTAGTATCGAGGATTCGAGGTGCTGGTTACGTACAGCGAACACATTAACATATGGCTACAGTAAAAACACCCGCCCGACGCGCGAAACATGTGAAGCTAGTACAAATAGTGTACTACTATTGTTGATTGGCCTCATCCGATAACCTGTTGCAATGCACGTACAATTATGTATTCGGAAAATATTTTTTCCCTCGTCGCACCACTCACTCAGAGAAGCGACTCGAAAGCCATTCATAAATTTAGTAAGTTTATCATAGGCATATCATTTTATTACATACAACAGTCATCAACCCACAAGAGGATACATTATAAATACTAAAGTTTTCATCACACAACAAATAACAAGCAATGAAATGAACTTCAACTCAACCAACCCTCGGCGTTGGAAACGCTTGCTTTGAACCACAAGTGATTCTCTAGGAAGGGCCATCCATTGTCGATCTCGAGACCAACGCAGGACTGATCATCCAGGCTGAAGTGGCCTACTATATCAGTACCAGGGTAGGGAACCACCGAAATGTCCGAGGTATAGATACAGTTGCTTCTCAGAAATGGTAGTAACATTGTGTCAATAGCAGTTGGATCGCCTTTCACCATCATTGGATAGTCTTGTCCAAGGGAGAGCGAGTTTTCTCCAAGACTATCAATTCTATACCAGGGAGAAGGTGTTGGCGCTAGCACACTAGTATCCATCCCGAATACCATGCAACGGGTGTTGGAATAGGCCCGGAGAGTGCGACCATGGGTGACAACACCTGCTTCCTTACTAGTAACATCAGCAGTGGGTTGTATACAAACAAGAAGAGGTGATCCATCAGAATTAGTTGCCAGGCGCCACTAAGTATATGGGCGCTGCTCGTCCTCATACTTGTGATCATCACCATCGTCATCTCCCCCTTGGTTATAAAATTTTTCAAGTATAGGCGATGGAATGTTCACAGGACCTTGGAAACGCAAGAAGAAGGTTAATTAGTAAAGGGAAACTTGCTAACCCGCATGCATGTGGATGAAACAATTATAATTACGGTGGAAGACAAACGTACCGAAACTACGAGGATCCCATGCAAAAACAGTGCCATGAGTGGTGGAAGCAAACACAAGACCCTCGTATTGAATTGCATCACAGTACTCATCCGTGTACAGAAACTGATTTTTGAGCAATATCCATCCAGTCGAACCATGAAGGACGGCAACAAGCTTGGTGAAGATAGCAATAACTACATAGTTCTTGTAATTCCAAAAGCGGTTGGGAACTCGACAAATTGCTATCATCCGTAGAAGACAGTCACCATGATCATATTTGAACGTGCGTAGAATACCGGTGTGCTCAACCTCTGGGCAGTCTGCTGAGATTTTTTGAAGCGGAACCCAGTGACGAGTGTACACATTCACAAGTTCCCACTCGCAGTTGGACCCAATATAAACAACCCAATCTCCAGTTGTGCCTGCCCAAGCCTTACCCTCAAGCGATGGCATCTTAACATCACACATATCATTATCAAGCGGCATCAACTTGCACAAGGCGAGGCCTCCGTCGTCCCCGCGCCAGTCATCGGGGTCACGGCGAAGAAGATAGGGGAGATCAAACCGCTCCTTGACCCTTGGGTTCCTAGTAATGATGTTATTAGTTGAGTCGAGAATGGTCTTGAACGAACCTGCCATGCTAGCCGAGGTGATGACGTCGCACCGATCAATGAGTTCCTCCACCACGTCATCTTTTAGATCGGGGAAAGAATAACGGGGTCCTTTCCGGCCTGTACCCTCCATGGAGAAGACGATCGAACAATGGCAGAAGGAAGGGTGAAGGCAAATGAAGGAGGGAGGAAGAGCGTGCGACAGCAGTTCCAAATCGAGAGGGAAAGGCAAAGAGTTGGTGGACGGTTGACAGTTTGCCACGGTACACGAAGAGGCGCCCCGGCCTACACGTCCGTTCGGAAATACTAGTATAAAAGGACTCGCCGTCGTCTCACTGATATGTTGGAACGGGACCACATGTCAACGAAACATGGTGTGTAATTTCTCGTGCAAAATGCGATCTGGCCGCGTTGGCCCGAGGTGCCGCATTAGTTATCGACCTTTATTTTTTAATGGCATGCCGTTCAGTTTTGAAGCACGACTAACTGGTACTGTATGCAGAGAAAATATAAACTACTCTACCACTACTCCACCTCTAGTACTAGTAGTATAAAAAATATATATAGGCTGGAGCTTCAACGCTTTCTTGCTAAGGGCTGCCCACTTGCTTCTCACACTATCACCCTCTCTCTAGATCTAAAAAAGATGGCCTCTCTCTCCCTCCTCACCGGTGGTCATAGATCCGTCGGGGAAGAAAAGGACGTGCAGCGTTGACGCACTCGTCGTCGGCGAGCGAGGTCACGCACTGACGACAAGGCCGTCCTCTCAGACCTAGCACTCGCGCGGGATGGCCTCCGTCCCCAAGCTCGCTGCCGTAGTGTGTGCGGAGGATGACAATCACGAGCAAAGCCACTTCCCGCCGACCCTCAGGTATGCTACCTCTTTTCGAACCGTACCCTTGTTCTATTGCCCCATCTTCCACGTCGCTACATGTGGATCTTTTTCCACTCCACCATCTTCCCAATTTGCTATCCTCTGCTATGCTGGCCACGCAGACGAAAACCTTAATTTGCACTATTAAAGGAAACCCTACTTCATGCAGACTAATCCATGTCTGGGTTGAATAAGGAAAGGAAGGGAGACTGTACTGTCCAAGAGAGTAGGCATCGAACCCGCATCTAGGTTGAAAAGGGGAAAATCAGTAGCTAAGGAATGAGTCTCGTGTCTCTTGGTTGAAGAAGGGTAGAAAGGCATGACAACGCAATAGAGAATGACCAGGTCGATCGGTTTGTTGTCCTCACATAGGAAAAAGGTGGCTAAAGAGAACAAAAATGGGACGTAATCCACATATGCTGCCTGGATATTTTTTGCTCTGGGCAACCATACCTCCCTCACCACTCTGCGTCCGTGGAGGTACATCGTACTGGTGCGCCCACTGTCCGAATGGGCCTCCCATGCTCTTATTGCCACTTTTTTGCTGTTAGTATAACGCCAGTAGTCAAGTCAAGCAATGCTACTGCTAAAGTGATGCCACATTTAACTAATGCCGCACTCAGTCTAATGCCACCGATAAATTTAAGCAATGCCATTTAATGTCACTGGATTATTTCAGGGTTAGCTATTGATTGTGGATGTATTAAAGATTTTTCAGCTAAGGCATTCTAATGCTGTTGCACAACCAGTATACCGACGATGAAACTTGTTACTACCTTCAGAGTTTTGCACTGTTAATGCTTATAGATTACATACCTCACTTTCATGAGATAAGTTAATTTTTTTGTACACTGTCACCAAAATTCCAAGGCGCTGATGTCATTTTATTTTGGTTAAACTGCGCAAAAAACTATGAAGACAAGAGGAAAGGTCAAGAGTGGGCACCTCCTCCTCCGGTTGTTCTCTTGATTCGTTCGATCAAGTTTTTATGTTTGATCAATTATCAAGATTGGGATAGCAATTTTTAAGGTCCCGACGAGTTCGAAATGATATTTACCTTGGAGGTACATGGTTTGCAATTTTTTTATACTGTCATTAGTTAATAATGCTAGTTACCTTCAGACTTTTGTATTTGGTTTAATGCTCATGCACAACTAGTATACCAATGCTGAAACTTGTTACCTTTAAATTTTGTATTGTTAATTCTTATAGAAATCTTCCAGTGCTAGAGTTTATTGAAATCTGTTCAGTATAACCACTGTACTGTACCCTGTAATAAACCAACTACTCTACTGTTGCACTAGCCACTGGATTAGTGTATATTTGTAGTATTCGAATGGTGTTGCATTAGCGTATGGACATAAATAAAGTGTGGCAAGCTTTCCCAGATATGTGCTCAAGAAAATTACTACCTGTTTTTCTAAATACTAGACATTTGGGTACTTTAAATTGAACCGCGAAAACGTCTTATACCCCCTCCGTCCAGAAATACTTGTCATCAAAATGAATAAAAGGGGATGTATTTTGATGTGTTTTAGTTCTAGATACATCCCTTTTTGTCCATTTTGATGACAAGTATTTTCGGACGGAGGGAGTATTAAGGAACAGAGGGTGTAGAGTTCACTCAAATTATCGCAGTAAAGCTAGTCACACCTTTGTTAAAATTAATGTTCATTATGTTATCGGAGGAGGTCTGTATGTTTGTCTCTAATGCCTGTCGACTACATACCTGACATCATGATGTAATGTTAAGTCATTTCGTTTTGTACAGTGTCATTGAATTGTCAAGGCGGTGATGGCATTTTATTTTAGTTGAACTGCACAAAATATGCTTAAAAGAAGAGGAAAGGTCAGGAGTCGATCATTCTTTCAAAAAGAACTATATATGCCTTTCTGACATCGGCCGTTGTTGCCTTATTTATTCCTTCAAACAGGTGGTTAGAAACAGTCTTGCTACCTTTTCCATTAAGAAATTGGAATGCTTATATTTGTGAGTCTATGCTTCAACTAGTGTCGTTTTTACAGTAATCACACTTACAATATCTATGCAAACAGGGATGCTCGATTTTAGTGGAACTGCACAAAAAGTCCAACTGGCTCAACATTAGGAGCATGTTTTCTTCCAAACCTTTATATCCAATTGGTGGCACTATGAGCTGTTCATTACGAAGGTACATGGTTTGCTACTATCTTGCTACTCTTTTTGTACTGTGATCAGATAGTAATACTAGTGGTTTGCATGTGAATTTATTGGCAGGGTGGACCTACATTGGAGGTGCAGGACAAGATTCAATGATTGGATGCTCAATTTTTGTTGTATCGATTTCACCTCTTCCATCACTGCGAACATGGATATCCTTGGTCTGATGAAGAATAGGCGCTATATTTCTGCTCTGAACCAGCAAATCAATTCAGTATGAAATTGTCCAGGGCAAAACATAACTATATCAAATTGTCCAGTGCAGAACAGAACATGACAGATGCTAAGCGGAAGAGACATGTTTAAACAAAAAATACAAGGTGTGGTATATGTTTACTAGCTGCTTGATATTTGTGCAGACAGAGATGTTTGCCCGTTGCTATTTGGCAAACAAACAAAGTGACCGCAATTTTGGTTGAAGTGCACAAGAGAATAGTATAGTCACTGCATGCAGTGCCATTTGAAAATAGACACAGAAAGATTGGATAGTCACTTCATGGACTGCAGAAAAGTAGTATTGTACTATTTATCGGCCAACACTAGGTGCTTCATTGCTTTGGTCTGATTATACAATGGGCATCATTTTGCCTAAGTTAAAGTTTGTATTCCGAAAGTAGTCTTGCCGTGTGATCGAGAGAAGACCAAATCATATTGCAGTGGATGTTCCTCCATCATGTGTGGTTCATTCTCATGGTTCCAGCTGTTGGTGAAACAACTTATGTTTGCAAGAGGAATTGTAGACTTCACAAACAAATTTGTCTTTCAGTCTGTACTGAATGTTGGCCAAGAGAAGCATCCATGTTAGTAGGAAGAACAAATGTTTTTTCTAGATCTTTGCTTTTGGAGCTACATATTTGTATATGATCTGTGAATCATTGAGATGCATTAACATGTTGATCTTATGTATGGGAATCGTACTAGTTGGTTTTAGTTGCGACACAAGATCCGAAGTGGCTAATCTTTGCTTTTGGAGCTACATATTTGTATATGATCTGTGAATCATTGAGATGCATTAACAGTTACTTATTTCTGTTCACTCAGTGTTTACAAGTTACTGATCGATCACTAGCTAGCCTACTAATGCGCTCCTGGCAGTTTTATTTGCGATGCAAGATCCGAAGTGGCAGTTTTTTGAATAAAAATGCCTACCTCTGAAGAAACTGACAAGCTACACTATCCTACCTACTCGATCCTACACGGATAAATAGCAGATCACGCACGTACTACCTCCTTTCCGGTTTGCAGGGCTCAATTCAAGAAATGACCTACTCGATCCTACACAAATAAATAGCGGATCACGCACGTACTAGTACCTCCTTTCTGGTTTGCAGGGCTTAATTCAAACCTCTCACGAACCAAGGTACTCCCTCCGTCCGGGTTTATTAGTCCCGTGACCCAACTCGCCATATTCTCATAAGCCCCCACCGGCCCGACATCACTCGCCACTTATCCTCGCCCTCGCCACGTCCGCCATACCCCCGCCCGTCCGCGGTAGGCGAGGCCGGAGGCGGTCACCGCCGGAACTAGTGTTCGGGTTTTCACCGGAAGGCGGATAGAGGGAGGAGGCATTCTATCTGTCTTTAGATGGCAATGCGGAGATCGAGGACTTGTTGGAGCGCGACCGCCTGGCGGAGGAGCAGGAGTTGTTGGAGCGCGACAGCCTGGCGGAGGAGCAGCGTATCGCCGATTTGCGCCGCCAGCGGGACATGGAGCAGCAACGCACCGACGCTCTGAGTCGCGAGCAGAGCGCCCGCAACTGGGCCGACTACGTGGAGGCCGGCGCCCGGCAAATAGCCCTGGAGGCTATCGGGCACGCACGCGTTCGCGACGCTGATTTTTACTACCAGCTCGTCAAGTGGGTTTCCCGCTTAGAAGCCGAAGCTTCGGTGGACCACGCCAGCATGGAAAGGGCTAACACGCATGAGCAACGCGCCCTATCGCACCTCTGGCAAGTCCGAGGTGAGGCGGAGGATGCCAGTGCCGGCATTTAGCGTGTACCGCAGATGGCGGCCGGCATCGTCTAGTTAGCTAAGACTAAGTTAGTACTTGTACGCCACTAGAGTATTAGTGGGAGTAGATAGTTAACTTGGCTATTATGGTTGTCAACGTGGAAGTTCAGTATTCGATATGTGGATCAGACTTGTTACTTTGCTCTGAATGTTGAACTTTCCATTTGAACGTATGGAATGGGCTGTTATTTTTTAAATGGGTTGTATTTGTCCTCCACGGGTTTAGAGGCTGACTTGTGGGCCTACCAAGTTGATGCGCACACAGTTAGGAGATGATTGTACGTGGAGAGGATGACAGCAGGGACCCGCCAAGGTCATGGCAGTACGCAAGCAAGTGCCTCCTTATTTCAAGCCAATAAAAAAATGGCTCCTCCTAATGGATTTCTGACATCTGGGTCCCATGCTATTGTCAACGTAGTCAATAAACGAGAGAATTTTGTTCATACCTACCCTTCAAATTTCCTGGGTGCTATTGTTCCCGTAAAAGTAATTGGTTATAGCCTCCATTGTCCAACAGAATATCAGCTTGTAATTGTGCGTCGCTCCTGTATCGCGTTGTGCTTGGGTAGGTTTTTCATCTGCAACCAGTAGTGTGGCAAATGATGGAAAGGTTTTTAGAACTAGCAAGATGCCCATGTGTTGCACGCATCAAGATGCATTTGTATGAGTAGTTTATCTTGTGGGAGAAAAGGATGAACGAGGGAAGGCCTTATTTGCAAATCTGGAGAGGGGTATGGGTATCTTTTTGCAAAATTCCCATTTGTTTCCTTCCTATCTGTCAGATGTAAATCGGACGGCCTATATTGCAAGAAAAAAAGTATAGAGAAAAAAAAGTAGATAGTAAAGGAAGTAGAGATAAATATTAAATATTAAATATAAAATAAATATAACAGTAGAGAAGAGAGTAGAGATAGCAAAGACGTCGGGAAAGGATCGCGCGCGCGGGAAAAAGCGGCCGGGCGTGCGCTAGTTTTGGCGTGCGGCGTACGGCGCGCTTTATAAAATCCAACGCCCTCCTACAGCTCTGTTCCTTGCCACCGCTCTCTCCCCGCTCTTTTTCGCCTCGCCGCCGCCGCGCCACCATGCCGCTGCGTCGCCGGGAAACTTGGGGATACCGTGGCGTCCGCGCGCGCCCCTCCGGCGGCTTCTCCGCCGAGATCCAGTTCTGCGGGATGCGCCTCGGCCTCGGCAATTTCGACACCGCCAACGAGGCCGCCCATTCGTACGACGCGGCGGCGTGGCACCTCCGGTGGCCTCATAGAACATTGAACTTCCCCAACGTGCCGACGCGGGAGCGGGCGCAGGAGCTCGCGCCTCTGCCACGGCTTAGCACCGAGGAGGATCGTCGCAACAACCGGAGGCGGGAGCACCGTCTCGACATCGCCGAGATGGACGAGGAAGCCATGGCGCTGTGGCGCCAACACTTCCCGCAGGACATCATCAACAAGCGCGAGTTCTACGCGCAAAGGAGGGCGGAGAGGGATAAGAGGAGGGCGGAGCGAGCCGCCTATCGCGAGGACAAGCGTAGGCGAAAAGCGGACGCTCAATTCAAAATGAGGCCAGGAGCAGCGTCGCCCTGGGAATCCGACGATGATCGGTATCTTCACGCCTACAGTCAGACGTCGGAGGAGGACATCACCGAGGAGGAGTCGGACGACGAGGAGTAGTTGAATTATATTTTTTATCTATCTATGCTGAGAACTATCCTCTACTCTCTACTATCTACTTCTCGATCTCAGCACTGTAAACGCTTTTTTAAAGCGCCGCGCGTTGCGACTCTGTTGGAGATGCTCTAACATGGCAGACGAGTGCTTTAATGTTGCCCACAAGATGCGCGAGTATTACTAGTAGTATATTTTTATTGCCATGTTGAGATTTCAAAACCACGAGTGCGAACATGCAGAGGAGCAATGAAGACCAAACATGGGATATTCGGGACATCTTCAAGGAGCGTGGCAAGTTAAAGAGGAGCTGCACCGAACCTGTAAAACGAGCTTTGGTAAGTAACACCCTTTCAATTACTTTCGTTTAGCCTCGTGTTCTTCGATGTGTATATGTTGTAGTTTCTGTTTCTCTTAAACGTGGTGTTCTTCGATGTGTAATAAGAAGAGTCTTAATCGTCCTAATGCTTTCGTTTTTAGCTTGATGTAGGAAGTGGGTGTTCTCACCTTGTAGTCTGTTTTTATATTTTTTCCTTTTGAATTCACTTCTCCGAGTTCTGTTTATCTGGCTCATACTAAATGGATCTAGGTTGCTCTGAGTATTGATCTAAAAAAGAAGTAACTTCATGTCAGGATGCAGTTCCTGCGAGGAGGGAAGTATGGTCAACCTCGAGATCATGTTTCCAAAATGAGGCTGGATTACACACAAGGTGCCAGTTCCCTAATGATGCTGGATTAGACACAAGGTGCAAATTCCCAGATGATGTTGGATTACACACAAGCCAGGTGGAGTCGTCAGCTGTTCGTGTCCTCGTGGCATTAGTAAAGGCTGAAAGAAAGCGTGCAGCAGCCCTTGAGAATGTAGCTGAGTTCCTGAAGAAGCGAAAAGAGCAATCAGATGCTCTCTTCACCCAAGCCAAAGAAGAGATGGAAGAAGCCAGAAATAAGCTAGCAGAGGCAGAGTAGGCTAGGCGTCTCCTGCTATCTAAAACTATTGTCAATACAAAATTTCCTTCATAATAGCTAGGTTCAAATGTTTATCCAGTCAGCATGCCTGTTGTGATGTCCGTGCATCTACTGATGTGGCACAAAATGTTTTTTCCAGGTCATGTAATAACAGCAATTACTTTCCAAATAATAACAGACGAAGCATTGGACATGGTATAGTTCACGCGCAAGCCCGACATTCCAAGTTCAACTTCCACATCAAACTCATGTTCACAGATATCTGCAAATTCATACATAATGTCCACAACCATGATTCACTTCAAAGCTAACAAAATGTGAGGAGAGTTATAAATAAAGAAAAACCTCTACTAGTTCCTGCTCCCAGTGCGAGCACTACAAGTCAAGACCATGCATAAATTAATTATATTCCAGTCATTTTTTGTGTTCTAAAATGCCTGCCGGCTCGCAGAAGGACGTGTTGCCGGCACACGCGCGGATTCAATGAAGGCAGGCGGGGCAGTCTTAAGCTGGTTGCACGCGGCGAGGAGGCGTGCTCAGCCGGGCCTGCAGCGAGTGCGGCCCACTTGGCCGGCGCGCCGGTTCAATGCCTGCGCTATGAGAGGTCGTGTCCGTGTCAGAGCAATCACTCCCTCGAGTCCTTTTTTTGTTTGGGTATAACAAAATCTCGTTTTCCATTCACATTTTACAAGTAAAATTCGTGGACAAACTTTGACCCAAAGTACGATGGGGACTAGTAAACCAGAATGGAGGTAGTAGTTTTTTTAATCAAAGAAGGGTTTCCCCTTCCGATTTTCATTACTGAAAACCAGCATCTAAATTTAAACCATAGTATTTGCCCTAGAACTACCAGGTTCAACATCTCGCAACATAAACCCATACAACCATACGCCAAGGAGGTACGTAGTACTATGAATTCCATTTTCGCTCCATACCAATCGTTCTAAAAACTAGTTACTACTTATAACGCACCATTGAAAATCGGAACTCTTAACCCCGCTAAAAAAACAATATTTTAAATGTGGCTACTCGATCTATGGCAACTGGCGAGCCACCGCGCTCCAAGTCGTCACCTGTGGTCCCGACCATCAACTCCTACAAATCAAATTATCACGCGAGCTGACTATTCCTACAAAGGTGCCCCACCACGTACCTGGTACCCGCGAATGCAGCAATCGTGCACCTAGGGTTTTAGGGTTTATTTGTTAACGTCGCCTTTACGTAACACTCATGTGTGCGAGACAGCGAGAGGCCGACTGCATGCGTGCGCCTCTTCTCTTCGTATATGTACTCCACCGTTTGTCTGGTATCCAAAAAATTATAATAACTACTAGCAATGTGCCAATGCGTTGCCACACGATCAAAGTAGATTAATACATATTCACCGATTTGATAGAAAAAAGTCTAGTTTTGAAATACGTATATCACTAAAAATATGTTATGTTTCACTCAAAATATATTCCTTTGGCGGTTTTGATGAGATAAGGGAGGAATGTTGTTGGTTTCAAGATTCGAGAGTGGTATATGTCTAACATCTACTCTTACTAGCAAGATGCCCATTCGTTGCACGGAACATCAAGATCTTGTGGGAGAAAAGGATGAACGAGGGAAGGCCTTATCTGCAAATGTGGTGAAGAGTGCGGGTAAATTGCCATATTTTCCTTCCTATCCATCAGATATAAATCGGACGACCTACATTGCAGGATGGCAGGCCCACCATCATCACCAACTCTATTTTTTATCCCTACTCTTATAAAAAGCATTGTCGGTGATGATCGTGTGCCTGCCATCCTGCAATATAGGCCGTCCGATCTATATCTGACGGATAGGAAGGAAACTATGGCAATTTTGCAAAAAGATACCCACACCCCTCTCCACATTTGCAAATAAGGCCTTCCCTCGTTCATCCTTTTCCCCCACAAGATAAACTACTCATACAAATGCATCTTGATGTTCCGTGCAACGCATGGGCATCTTGCTAGTTGTTGCAAAAAGCCCATGTGTGTGTGAGAGAGAGGGAGAGTGGAGGAGGACGGAGTGCATGTGTGACAAAGACACAAGGAGTGTGTGGGCGATAGGTATCAGCTTAAAATGAGGCGATAGTGTGTGTGTGCACAATCGAGAGGGCGTGTCTCAAGAAGGGAAGAAAAATCTACATAGATACAAGGAGCGGGAGAGAGACATGTATGCGATAGTGGAAGCACGAGTGTGCAGATGTATAAACCTATCTAGAGGCTAGCTAGTCGATAAATGTTTGTGAGAGAAATACGAGTCGGGGTGCGAAAGCGAGAGTTTTGTGTGTGTGAGAGAGAGACGGTAGTCGGGAAGGGGAGTGGAAGCAGGAGTTGTGTGTGTGTCTGTGAGAGAGAGAGAGGAGACGGTAGTCGGGGTTGTCTTATCGGTAAACAAATGAATAATGTCAGTCTGGGATGGAGACAAAAAGGAGACCGCAACAAATGTTGTGTCTACAGGAGAGAGAGAGAGAGAGAGACAGTAATTTTAGTGGTATGAGTCATATGTAGAGACATATAGGGTGTGTGAGAGAATCCCATAGAGAGAAAGACAAAGTGAAAGACGAGTGGATACTGTGTGTGTGGCGGTGAAATAGAAAGCTTAGGTACCGGGTGATACCAGAGAACAGTAGAGACGTGAGAGATAATGAAAACCGTGTAATGTATAATGATAGGGAGAGTGTGACACTTCTCAAGGGAGACGTCGAGAGACCATGTTTGCGAGGATAGGAGAAACATGAAGTGAGCGTGCGGGTGAGCTCGAGAAAAGAGAGTGATAGCTACCTGAAGGAGCATGCATGCGAGAGAGATGGGCGTGAAAGGAGTGAACAAAAAAGGGATTCAAATATTTGAATTCGAGATGATGATACATGTAATCCATACTCGAACCAAAATTGATCTATCAAACATGCATACTCATATGAATTCACGCACATCTATGTTATTTAATATGTAGATATTACTGATCCATACATTTTAGTAGAACATAATTTGGTTAAAAAAATTTGAATTCAACCTTAAGATTTTGAGATCATTGTATTTGTAAATCATATTATACATATAAAGGAGCAGAATTCTTTGTTGTGCTTTTGAAAGTATATATAAAAAATGATGTATATAGAATGTAATTCCAATTCAAAATGGATCTCGCCCGGAAAAAAATAGAATACAAACGGGATTGGAATTGAGTTGGCACGGTAAACGTGCACTCTGCAAAATTTGAAGGAAGCGGGGAAAGTCGCAGTAACCACCCAAAACCAAAATTTGCGAGATGGAAATTACTACTACCTATTCCTGCCACGCAAAGCCTATCTACTGGATTTCTATAGGTTTCGATAGGGGCAGGTTCGTAATTTCACCCAAATGTGACGTAACCGCCTCTCACCCGGATTCATACACGGTGGGCGCCAAAACACAGTGTGTCCTCGGCCGAAATCGACTCCCTCCCCGATTCATATTCATACACGGTGGGCGCCAAAAACAAACTCTCGTCGGCAAATATTCGGTGTATGCGAGATTACCGTCCTATCCCCAACCGACTAATATTGCTGTGATGTAGTAGAAATTTGAAACGGGGGCTAAGTTTGTAAATTTCCTCGCATTTGAAACAAGCGCGCCCTGAATACATGGTTCCCCCCTTCCTCTCTACCTCCCTTTTCCCCATTCGTACTCCGTGGGCGCCAAAACACCCTCTCCACCCCACCCTCCTCCGTCCGCCACCCCATCCACCGCCATCCTCCTCCACCATGCCGGAGCTGATACCCCGACGCCGCCGTCCATTACAAGAGATCGACCTCTCTCATCCACGGCTTCGCACCGGGATCCTTGCATCCCGTCCTCTCGCTTCATCCCCGCCGTCGTCCACCTTGCCGGCGCCGCTCCTACGACCGTCTCGTCCACCGCACCCCGCCGCCACCATCTGCCCTCCTAGATCTGCTTCCACGCTGCCGACAGCCATCGCTACCGCAACACCGTCAAATTCTCATCTGATGCATACACGGCGCCGCACCAGAGGCGGTACTCTTTCGTATCTGCTCAACTTATTATCGTAGCAAGAAAATAGATCGCCACTGCTTTACTCTGATTTCTTGTCTTGGTTGCGAAGTTGCCTTTGTCCGGTTTGCACCTTCAGATCCGCCATGGCATGCTCAACACTATACTCCCAATGCTTATGGTTTTCCCCTTTTATATTCCACACTAGTTAAATCACAGTAGACTAAATTTCAAAATTGGGTCAGTCGATTTTTCAGAGCTCGCCGGAGTTCGCCGGTGCGAATGAAGGGGCTCGGGTGGTTGTGGGGCCTCACCGAACGAAGAAAACTCGACGCGTGGGGGTGGGGGCGGGGGTGGGGGTCGGGGTGGCGGAGGAACACAGGCGGCGGGGGCCGGTGGTCCGGCCGGCAGCCCGTGCGGTGTTCTGTATGGGAAGAATCAGAGACGAGGAAGAAGATGGGTTAGGAGACGTAGGATCTTCATCCAACCGCCTGAAATGGTCGAGAGACAGTTGGGAGTTGCATTCTT